>NC_052488.1:18919366-18991915 GCF_009730915.1 Dioscorea cayenensis subsp. rotundata
GTCTTGGCCTAACAAGATAATAATCATAGAGCATTTGATGACGGGCGCATAGATGACATTAGCATGTGTGCGTACGTAAAATCTGATGAGGCGTTTCGGTATTTGGCGGTAGGCGAGTTTGTGGACTTTTACGGTCTAAACTGATGGAAGCGGTCGAGCAAAAGTCCACCAGTTAATGTCATACAAAATTTGCATTAGGTAATGATTTATCTTCAGCACTAATTTCTTTATTTTTAATCGTAATTGATTCTTTATATCTTAGGATAAAATCTCGGTGATTTGTAGGCGTTCATGTCGGTCTGCTTTATTTTGATGAATCTCTTGTTCTTTAGCGATATTTGAGAATTCTCTTATTTTGGTAAATTTAAATTCTCCTTTCTTGATGTTATTTCCTTTGTTAATGGCACTGTGGCGAGAGGGAAACCGAGTTTTTGTGATAATCGTTTCTTGAGTAATAAGATTTCTTTCTTCAATTCTGGTTATCTTTTGATCAGCAGTGGTTGGAAAACTTGTTCACACGGGTATTAGATGCGCGAATCGGCGGTCAGTATCTGCATTGCGTCGGCATTCTGCGGTGAGTGTCTTCAATTAGTGGTGTTGTTATTTTTAATTGGTCGTTTGTAATAAAGTCTTTCTTATAAAAACGAGGTAATGAGCAAGAATGAAAGGCTCTATGAGCTAACGGCCATTAGTGTTTCACTTCATCACCACACTGAATGCTTTCTAAACTACATATTTTTGTCTCTTGAGTTTATAATTCTTGTTATATATATAGGTACCAAATATATATAAAAGATCTAGGAATTGTTGTTAATTTAGCCATTTACATTAACAGATCATATGATAATACATCAACAACAAACAAGCAGTAAAAAAAATTAGATGATGAAATTTCAGTTAACTTATAAGTAAAAACAGATTGGAAATTCCTTGGTTATATTGGAACATTGAAGGATATGTATTCAAATATATGAATTATAAGTTGATTTTTTTGTAAATGAATTTGCAAACTCTGCAGGAACCGCCATCAATCAATTCAGCTCTAAAACTAGCTTAGACAAACTAGGTTACTCTCTATTTGCTTACAAACATGACAAAGGGCATGTGCATTTTAGAAGAGCATTTTTTGTTTCTATTAATCAGAACAATAATTTGGTTGAAAGCGAGGTGAGAAAGCGGAATTTACTCTGTTTGAAAACCCTTGTTTTCTAATTTAAATAGAAGCTTGTAGCGGAAAATGTTAGTTTCTAAATTTAGAAGCAATTAGAAAACAGGATCAATATGTTAACGCTTTTAAAAAGTCTAACAGTGAAATTATATATGTTTCTAATGTTTTTTTTTTAAATTACCATTGTGGTCCGTTCCAAGATTTAGAAACCACCCAGATTACAAAAATTGAAAGCAGATTCCAAAGCAGAATATTTTCTATTTTTATTTTTATTCCCCCATTTAAACAATGGTTTTTTTGTTCCTGTAATCCGTTTTGAAACAATTAAAAACTTATTATTCCGAAACTTAAAATGTCATTCGGTTTCTAACATTTAAGTCAATAAAATAAAATAAAATGAAATTATATTCATAGTTTTTTTTTTTTAAAATCAATTTTTATAAATTTTTTAATCTAGAATACGATAAATAAGATAAAAAGCCGATCAATTCATACAAAAGAAATGTTTAAGTATATATGTTATTTAAAATAATAAGTATATGTAATAATCTGTGTTATAAGTCAAGCAGTAAAACGACATTCATCCGATAAATAGTTGCGGTTGTGTGTGGCAGCTGACTGATGAAGAATGCTCCTCTCAAACTCATCGTCATGTCATCATTTGATGCATCGTCCTCTCCATACGATATTGGTCGCTCTCCTCTTTCGACAACATGAAACTTTGTTATTGCTCGTTGTTATTATCTTATACTTGGCCAAGCTTACATTGCGGCCTACCCGCCATGACCTTGGACTTGTGAATTTTGTTAAATATCTCATGATCTTGGACTTGGTAAGTGTGTTTTGGTTTGATGTAGTTAATCGATGGATTTTTTAATTCTGATGTATTTATAGAGTACCATGGATTTGAACAACATGTAGGAAGAGAATAAATCTGTTGTTTTGGATGGCCTTATTTGAAAATCTTGGTTAATTTTGGTGTTTGTTGGAAGGATTTTTCATCCGGATTTGTCATGTTTGTGTTTTGATGGATTTAAGAAGATATAAAGAAACCATGGTGAGATTTTTATGGGATGACATATTGTTGGAATTGGATTTATCACAAAAAAAAAATCTATTGAATTTTAATGATAAAAAATTCATTAATTTTTGTTACTCTAATATTGGATAGAAAAAAAGTATATTTATATTTTTAATTTTTAAGTAATGTTTGTATTTGTTATTTTATAAATAACTATATTTTAAAAATAATGATAATAAATTCGATAACACAACCCTAAGTAGAAAATCAAAAATTAAATAAAACATAAAATTATAATTTTCAAAACTTAAAATGTCTACATATATAACTTTTAAAGTCTATAACGACAGATATATATATCATCGATAGAAAATAAATTAATACACTAAAAATAGATAACATTCGAGCACCACGTAACATAAAGCACAACAAATTATATATTGTTGCAATAAGCATCATTATAGAACACTAACAAATATTATAAAATCATTATTTATACTTATCAAAACTTGCGAGTTAGCTTACAAAACTAACAAACAAACAACCAACAACTCCATATAGGTATTTGTATCTCCATATTATTACAACATGACATTTCACTTTCATACAACACATCAAAACTTAACTATAAATACATATTAACCTGGATACATGAACCTCCTCACATAAATGCTACTCTATAAAACCCATAATACTCCCACATTTCCTGCCATATATTACACACACAAAAATAACGCATAGAGACTCCCATCACTGAGCCAGAGGGTTTCACTACTATATAGAGGTAGAATTATCCTTCCTTGGCGAAATAAAGTCCATTCCTCCGAAATTAGCCATAAGAAAACAGAACATGACAATACAAAAGGAAAGAGTTATAAAATGTAAAGAGGCCAGACAACTTCCTAGAACAATGAAGATAAAAATTTCTTAAAACACCCATTTCTAATTACCACATGGAGATAAAAAGAACAAAGAAGCATATGAGCATGCCCACAAGGCGAGTTACAACTTCTGCTCAAATTAAGAAATACATTCTTCCCACGTGCTCAAAAACATTAAATAATAATTCAGAGAAAATTAAGCAGCAAATAATTTCCATTGTCCATATTCTCCCACAACACAATGAACGTCTGAATTAAGTGTTCCCCAATGTATGTCCCAAATCCAAAAACCAAGTCTCACATTATATACGTATGTATATATAATAACAGCAGATATCAATCTCTAAAGTCTAACAAACACAGGTCACTCTCTCTCTCCAAAGTCTCTTCCCGAGACCATGAAACATTAAGAGTTAATATAAGACACATATCCATTAATTATGAAAGCTTTAAAGAGGAAAATAATTACTAGAGTAAAGGAGATTATTATTAATGAAAGCGAAAGAGAAAACCTAACATTACCAAAATTGGCGGTGAAATGGAGAAACAAACAAGAGATCGTTGGGAGAGAGGGAAGTACCTTCGAGTGATAGTAGTGATACAGAATCCCTCTCGGTTGGAAGCAAACCATAAGATTTACGATTATTTGGATTGAAGAAAAAGATAAGATTTCAAAACACAAGATCTACAACCCAACCTCTCTTGGTTGATACTGCTTGCTCTAGAGAAAACACATCGAAATTCGGTCGGATTTGGGAAGATACAAACCTTGAATCCTACTTAAAGATCACACTTCGATCTTTGCTCCTAAGAAGAAAACGGCTGGGACGGATATGGAAAAGAAATACGACGAATGGAATCCTCTCACGCTCGCTCTTTCGACGGCCGTGAATCCCTCAACGTGTGCAGTCCGCGTGAGGGATTTCTGTCGAGATACACTGTTTCTACGGCCTAAATGGTGCGCAGCAAATCCATCATCCAGCATGGGATTTTGACATCCCTTTGAAAAGCAAATACAATGAAACCAAACAGCAGAATTTCTAAAGTCAGAAAGAATTTTGGATGTCACATTTGGAAAACGAAATCCTCGAGCAGAACACTGCCAGGGTGTTTGTGCGCTGAAATCTCTAACCTCGACATGTACGGTGCCGCCTCGGAGGATAAACACAGCCCGAGACAAACTTGAAGATGAATGTGGATAAAAGATACCGCGGCTTGGGTTTTGAGATGCACATGCCGCTACCAAGCTCTGAGATGGCGATCACCATCGTGAGTTAACTCAACTCATTAAAATGTTGACTACTTCGAAAACAACCAAATGTAAACTCACACAATAACATTGCTGAGGACCAAGTCTATAATTAAAAACTTGACCAAGAGATGTGCTCAGCTTACCTAAATAAATTAAGAGCACAGCCATCACAATGACATGGAGTGCACTTTCTGTGGTCACTTCAAAAGCTCAAAAGGGAGTGAGGATCGCGATCCAAGCCTCGATCGCTAGAATAATACAACAAATTGAATTTTGTTACAATTATCACTAAACTAGTCTTATAGTAAACATTTATATAAATATTAAACAAATTACTAATTTGTCCATGGGAAGCTTATGAGAAATGGAGCCTGCATCATGACAGGGATATACCTAATCTCGTCCACCACAATCTGGTGAGTGGGTTTCGCGTGAGTTTTCTTACAACTTTGAGTTTTAAATTCCGGGGAATTCCATGCCTCGGTCTATGTCTTCCATGCAAAGTTAGACACATGCATTGATTTTCTTTCTCTCTCAAACTACACATCAATGCTAAATACTGGTTCCACGACTTTTACGTTGCCATCCCATCTTGACATAGCGAGATAACATTGACTCCATCCCACACAAAGAATTTATGTAGTTTAACATAAACAAAAACATACATAATATATATAATTGCTCGATTTACTAACCAATGTTTGTATATTAAACTACTTAATGTTTTGCTAATTATAATTATAATGTCACTCAACAACAAGATACTAGATTATGGAAAATGAGCACTAAATAATTAATAAGTCAATAAAATTTAGTTCGCTCAAGCAACATTGAGTGCGTGCTTTTTGCCAACATCCAAACAATCATGATAATGATTTTCAAATTCACGTCACAATTGTACCAATTTAAAGTACTAAGTAAGCTTCAATAATATTTGAATGATGGAGATGACATAATACCTATGTACAAATAATCTCTGGGTTTGTGAGGGATAAATAAATTAACGTTACAATGTATTTATCCTCATGAGACAACTTATCAATTATATATTTTTACTTCAACATGTTAGGAGTTTACCAGATTTCGGCCATAAATATTACAAACATAGAAAACAAATTTGTTTTCAAATATTATATAAATCTACCTAAAATTCATTCCTAATAGAGTCCTTTGTCTCACAAGAGACATTCTTTTAACTTATATCCATTCTCATCCACCATTCTTTTCTTTAAGGTGTATGTAATTTTGAAACCGCACGAGACATTTTGGGGGATGCAACCTACAAGCCACTACAAAGACAATGCAGATAAATTAAATAGCTCATCATTAACAGGTGTACATACATGACATAGCAATTTTAATGCTCATTCCATTACGCTCAGCTTTATCGCGTGGTCTCCTTGACTCATCGTACTTGCAATGGGCAAGCAGTCGCATGAGATGACCTCGTGTCTCTAGCATGCGTGGGCCTTGGTGCTTCACCATCTGTGTATTCAAATTACGGATTTACACATCCTATTTGGAAGTCTCTTCTACTCTAGAGCAGAGCGAAAAAGGTGACCTTAATTTGACCTAGGTGTCTTGATAATGCATACGGCCTGTGATGCTTCCATCTTTTGATCTTAACTTCGATGTGGTCGAAACTGCATCTAAAAGCTTAACCTATGCACGTATGTACAATGACTTCTCTACTGAAGGTTGTGCCAGATACGAATGCATTAACTAGGCTTTTCCATTGTCTTACGTGCAAAAGGCCGGCCTCCCTAAGAACATCGTGGACTTTTACCTATGTCGGTTTGATTAACTCTTTATTCAAAGATCGTTTCTAAAATCTTAGCCTCAAGATTGAAGCACCATGATGAATGAGTTGGTTGATGCCACCTAGATTGCCCTTTATGAAAGGCAAATGTATTGAGAACAATATTGTTAAGTCAGAAGAACTCATATTTCAAAGGCTTTTGTGAGTAAAAACCTCCACGGATCCATTTTTCAAAATGGATTTCCGCGACCTTTTGATATGATCGATTGGGAGTTTCTTCTAGAGTACTGTAGGGGTAAAAGCTTTTAGTCATTGTTGGATTGGTCGATTTTTGCAACTTTTCTGTCCTCCTTTCAAAGGCAAATATTTTTGATGGTGTTTCCTACGAATACCACATTTGTTGCTCTGAACATTGTCTTGGGTAGAATTTGACATGTTGGTGCCTCTTTTACCTTGGTGGCTGACGCTACATAGCGTAATATTTTTCTGTGCCCTAAGCTCTGGCATCACAGATGCGAGTCCGGCTAGAAAAGGGGGAAAACATGTTACTTTCACTGTACTGACGCTATCCTCATTATTTATCTGCATTACATGTGGAGATGAGGACTTTAGGATCATGAAGCTTATCCTTTTATATCTTTTGAAGCCATTTTTAGGTTTAGCTTCACTTACGTGACAAAAGGTTTCCTTGCATCTGGTTGTGAGTACATCCCTTGATGGCAGGCTGGTTTGTGAGCCTCAATTGCTCTTGGGATCTCGCTCGCATCACTATCTTGGGTCCTAATCACATTTAGTAGATGCCTAGATGAGCCAAGGTGGATGGGATTGATCACGACCCGTATGGACAAGATTTGTCTGTCATGGAGTCCGATTTCACTTTCTATTTAGAAGGACAAATCTACCCACTTTTTAACTAAAATGGCTACTATGATTCCAACCTCTTGGATGTTACATCTCTTTAAGTTACTTGGTTGGGGTTGTTCTTAATTATTGGATGAATTTTGGTAGGGATGCTGCTGACTTGAGGCTGACCTGGGCCTAAAAGCCATGCGCATGTGCGAGCTTGGCATTTGCGTTATAAATCCACATAATCAATACAATTAGGTATTCTCAACCTTCAATAATTTGTGTCATGCCTTGCTAGAGAATTGTGGTAGAAGATTTTCTCAAACTTCTTTGGTCGCGATAGCGGGTTGCTCTGAAGGTTCAACTGTTACCACACACACATATTGGTTTGGAACTTCGTCATACCCTCAAAACAGGAAGTATGCTTGCACATGCTTCTAACTTTTGTGTCTATTTACACATCATCGAGAAAAGGTTGTCTCCATCTCTTTTGGCATGATGGATAAACTTAATCGGTGGGAACTCTGTGTGCTTTGTGACCAGCACTATTCAGTCGCTCTTGTCTTGGTGCGCTGACTTGTAAGTTCTTGCTTAGCTGATGATTCCGTTGCTTGTTCCTTAATCTCTCTGTTGACCCAAGCTACATCTTAGAGATTCTGTGGAAGCATCTCTAATAATCTCACAAATCAAAAGCAGCGGTTGCCCATGAGAGAATAGGTCCTTTACCATCTCTTTGAATAACTGGAATTGGGGTGCTACGTACTTCTATCGCTTTGGAGTATCCCAACATTTGGAAAAATCATTACATTTAAGCGGCTTCTGGAACAACAAACTCCTCACCCTTACAATATAGTTAAGAGATGCAGCAGAGCCACCAACAACCATGTCTCGGCTTTGCCATGCACAGTGATCCACTTTTTCCTCTATAGACCAGCTATGACCATATTTGGCATCACTTTGGTCAAATATTTGACATCAAGTTACCGACTATAAAGGCCTCATCTCTTTCGAAGGAATCATTTTTAACCTACTATAGAGATAGCTTGGATATTGTGGGACATCTTATGCTTTAAAAACATTTTGGTTAAAAAGAAACAACTGTATGTCAGTTTCAACTCTTATTGCCAATCCTACTACCATTATAATTAAGTCTTTATTTTTGCTTTTTGAAATTCAAAGAAGAAAAAGAGGACCAAATCAATTGGAGGACACAACTTCTATAATCCAAGCAACCTTGAGGTTTTTAAGATCCTCCCTCCCCACCATAAGCACCAATCCTTTTTCAAGGGTAGCAAATAATCAACCCTTACCAGATTATACAATGTAGTCATGTGTAAGGCTTCTGGGTCTTATGCTCCCATGGCAACCTTGTATACCCGCTTAGTCTCTCTCTTTTATGTATGCCTCATTACCATTTCTAGCAATTCGATGCTTTTCACTGTTTCATAATATTGTTGTTCTTTTTGTAGCTTTCTCGTATTGATGCCATTTGTCGCTTTTTGAAAAAATATTGAGTGGTGGATATTATTTAAAAAACAAAAAATCAAATAATTACTTTATAATTCAATGGTGGTAATATATATATATATATATATATATATATGATAGGTAGCTATAATCTAAACCCTCCATTATAATAAAGCCGGATGGCCTATCCTACCATGATTAGTGAATAAGTGCTCATTGGACAACCAAGAATCCAATAATATATAGAATTCATCAATAATGGCTCCACTCTTATGATTCCTATATATTTGTAAACCTTAAGCATGAGACCATCTCCAACCCACAACCCAAAAAATTTATTTCAAATCTCAAATTTAATTCATTTATGATAAATTATACCTTAATATAAATCTCAAATTTTACCCCCAAAAAATATGTTTTTAGAATATTCTTTTATACATCATATTTTTTATTATTATTACTATTCAATCACAAAATACTTGAAATTAATTATTTTTAATATTTATTTAATTAAATATATATTAAAATGTAATATATTACTAATAAAAATAATTTAAAATATTTTAATGACTAAAATATTTTTAATTTATGATTTAATTCATTTAGAAATTTAATTATGAATTTCATAATTAGCTTGATAAATAATGAAATTATTTTTTCCATATAACATGCAAATATTTAATACTTATTAAATACATCGTTGATTACAATTTTAAAAAAAAATTGTTTAATTAGATATTTTATATTAAAAATCATAGACAAACATACAACAAATGCTAAAGATGAATTTATAATTAGAATAAAATTAAAAAAATAAAAATAAAAATATTATTTAAAAAATAATAAATTTGTGGGATTCCAAATTTGGGGTTAATTTTTGGTGACCCCAAATTTGAGGTCATAGACCCCACCCTCATATTTGGGGCAAGATTTGGGGGTGAGTTGGAGTTAATTGTGATCCCAAATTTAGGATTTTAGGTCATGTTAGGGCGGTTGAAATAAAGTATTATCTATCTACAGTGATATCTTTATGTATATACTCCCCAATTCATGCTCTAGATCGCAATTAAAATATTCGTGTAAAGTAGACACTAAGATAAACAGGTAAAAAAAAATTGATAAACATGCTACATAATTAAAGTTGAATATTTTTTTTTGTCTACTGATTATGCATGTCATATTTATAAGTACATGGCAATTGTGAAAGTATAGATGCATGATCATTCCAAACAATTGCTATAATTGAACTAGGAATTTAGGCAATGCAGGTGATGCATGATCATTCCAAACAATTGCTATAATTGAACTAGGAATTTAGGCAATGCAGGTTTGAAAGGGAAAATGAGAGGACATAAATCATCTGTGTCTAGTATGTTGACTTCAATAATGTAGTTAATAAGTGATGGATTTACATGTTGGTTGGGCTAAACCCATGTGCAATGGGTTCAAATAATGTGAATACTTCTGATAAAATAAATCTAAAAGATAAATTGAAGAGAAAATAAAGGTCTTTTACTTGATATCCAGTTAATTGATCTATGGTGGGTGCATGTGTTGTATGAAACACAGGACTCAATATGAGTCCAAAAGGCAAATTTAAGAAGGTAACGGAGATGCCATATATTTCCGTAAAGTTTTTGTTAATTTTTCGACGCTTTATTTGCAAAAGAAAATGGTTTACTCGCTAAGGTTTGGTTATAAATAAAAAATCTGGGTTCAATTTAGTTATAAATCCTATGGATAATAAACTTAAGTTAGCCTAGTTTCAGCATGTTATTATTTTTATTTTTAATTATTTTTTTTTTCAAAATTAGCAATTAAGCCGTTAAAAAAATAAGAATGTGTATAAACTTCGGTGGACCAATTGGAGGTGGGGCCTGTACATACATGGATCTTAGAGGCAGATTCGCACCCTTGATACATTCTTACTTCTCAGCATCTAGAAATGTATTATCACTCATGATTCAAATTCTCACCACATGAAAGGTTTTAATCAAGATCTGATTACTAATAGATTATTTGGTCCGATTCAAATTTCTAAGGGTTCTATGGTTCCAGTGCAGTTAGTTGAAAAAGTAAAAGAGCAAAGAGAATAGTGCTTTTTGAGATTAATTTAATGCAAGTGGTAAGTGAAATGGAACTCCAAATTTCTCACAGTGATCAAAATGTAACAGAGTTCAAATTTCTTGTATTCATTTCAAAGGAAGATGCCTGCAAGCAAAATTTATAACAAGTGATTGTTTTAAGCTTTTTGTAATGTATCATGATTTGGGAAAAAAACTCCTTAAGTTTCATTTATTTATATAAAACCCTCAACATATATTTTTCTCTTCGAAAAAAATTCTCTCTATTATAACCTCATTATTATAAAATCTAAAAATAGCACTAATGTCCTGGTTCAAATGATATTTAAATTATATATATTCTAAATTTTTTCAATGAGTTTATGTAAACTTTTTAAAGTTTCAAAAAATTATTGAAAGGTGATTTTATCATTTCATATTAAATTTTTTACCTAATGGTGTATTTGAGTGATGAAATCTAGAACAAAATTTTAAAAATAGTGAAGTGAGAAGTGTCATGATCCTAACTAACTAAAACCTTTACATGAAGAGAATCAGCTAAGGCTTCAACGATAGAGATCAATAAAATTGTGTTTATATGAAGTGGATGGACATGGAATATTTTGATAAATATCTTCATGGTTGTGTTTGGTTGATGTGGAAAACTTATGTATTAAAGGGTATCATTTCTAAAAATTGGTTTAGAGGAGCATTTTGGTATAAGCTGATCACACTTTGAATTAATTAATATTAAATATAATTAAAATTTTATTTTTTTATTATAATATATATTTAGTATTAATATTTTTAAAACTAATTAATAAATATACTTATTTAAATAATTAAAGCTTATAAAAATGGGTAGATTATATAAGTTAGCAATGCATGTTTAGGGGCGTTCATTTCAGGGAAAGTGGGGGGAAGTGAGGGGAAGTGGTCTGACTTCCTCCACTTCTGGTGTTCATTTGTACTGAAGTGGGGGAAGTGGCATTTCCTCCACTTCCGACTGAAGTGGATTTTAAACTAAACCCACTTCAGTATTTTTTTTTATTAAAGTGTGTGTGGGGAGAGGAGTGAATCAATTTATAAAAACTAACTTCTTTTCACTTCTAAAATCTTTTTTGAACTCATAGAACTTCATTTAACACTTAAATTGTTCAGTTCTATTCTCACTTTCTGACAAATGAACACAAAAATCCTAGAAGTGATATCACTTCCCCCACTTTAGAGAAGTGGCACTTCCCTTACTTCCTGACTTCCCCTCACTTACAGTGAAATGAACGCCCCCTTAGTTGAAAATTCAAAGTGAGTAACTAACCAACCAGACATCATAAGAATGCATGCTTTGAGCATTGAGATAATGAGGTTATGCGCTAGTCCAATTTGGTTCTTTGGGCCTAGGCCTCATTAAAGAAAAGATGATGCATGGACAATAAATATTGAACCCTTAAATAATTAATGAGACTTTAGCGTTCAGCAGCTCCCTCAATAGTATATATTATATTAATGAGTTATAGTGTTCTAAGCATGGCTTAATAAGGTTGAACTTAAACCAGAACTATAACCATATTTACTTAATTCTAATATATTGGTAAAGATAGAAGGATACATCAAATCTAAACTTTTTTAAAGGTAAAGCCAGCTGGAAGGAAGCTCCTTATTATTTTAGGATTTCTAATTTTAATTTTTAAAGTAGTTTTTATTTAATATTTTATAATTATTTTAGTTTTATTAGTTATTTAATTTAGTTTTATTTATTTATTCAGTAATTTATTATTATTTACTATTTGGTCCTTAGTCTAAGTTTTATAAATAATTGTTTTAAAGTTTGTGAGAGGGGGAATTGATCTATTAAATTTTTATGTTCTTATTTACTTAATTTTAAGTAAGTTATTGGATTAGAACTGCATATCAGTTGTGTCAAATGGTATCAGAGAGAGGATGTCAATTGGTGGCAACGGTGATGGTCTTCGTGATGGTGATAAGGAGGCTAAAGCCCCTTTGGGGGATGAAGTGTTACAATGATTAGAGCGACGTTTGGAGCAACTAATGGATCTTAGATTCTGGTGTTTTGATGAACGCTTTGAAGAAATTGTAGATCATCTGGATGTTCTATAAATTGATGCACACAGGAGGCTGAATGACAATAGAAGGCTAAGGTGGCTCGTGGTGATCTTATGATGGACGTCGTCCTGTCCCTATTCATAGACAATATGTCTATGAAGAAGATTTGGAGGAAGAAGATTATTTTGAACCAAATAGGTTCGGACGTCATCAACCATATGAAGGCCAGAGGGCGAGAAATAATTACGGACATGTTGAAAGGGATGTTGGAGATTTCTGGTTGTCTTTCAACGGAAGCCTGAACATAGAAGAATTTTGGATTGGATTGTAGAGATTGATAGACTCTTTGACAACATGGAGATCCCTCCAGAGAAGCGAGTTCGATTGGTAGCATGTCGTTTGAAAGGGAGAGCATTTGCATAGTGGAATGGATTCAATACAGAAGAGAATGAGAAGGTAAAGGTCCTGCACGAACCTGGTACATGATGAAGTATTTATTGAAGAGAGAGTTTCTACCCCCATATTATGAGCAAATCTTGTTTCAACAATATTAGCATGTCAACACAGTAATCGGTCCGTGCATGAATACACTACAGAATTCATGAGATTGGCTGAGAGAAACAACCTTCTTAAGTTAGAAGGGCAGCAAGTTGGTAGGTATTGGGAGTGATTGAGATTAACACTTAGAGATAGAATTGGAGTACAAGTTATGCAAACTTTATTTGTGGCAAAGAATATGGCCTTAAAGGCGGAGCTAATGCAACAGGAGCGAAGCTGGATGAACTATGATAATATTATACTAATTCTATAGAAGATTATGAAGATTGTAGCAACATGGACAAAAATCAATATAGAAGAAACAAGATAGTAGAGACAGTAGGAAAAGATAACTTGTGAGTTGTGAAGATGAACATGTAAATATAATTTTATAAGAGCGTATATATAATTATATATTTTTATAGGGGTGAAAATACAAATATTCCTATCATAACTTATAATAAATAAAAATAGAAGGGGGACAAATGAAATATTAAAAAAGTTTATTATATAATATGATATAGAAGGGGGCAAACTCTAGAAGGCCCCCTCCCCCAAAAATTATCTTATAAGACGGATAATGTCAACTCCCAACTCCGAAACATGAAGAGCAGATCAAAGCCATCAGTTGCTTAAAAATAAGGTGTTCAATAGTAATACTGATAATGGAAGTTGTGAAAAAAAAATTAAGGAAGCTTCTAAAACTGCGGGAAAAGATGAAAAAATTTATTGGAAGAGTGTTGATGAAAGAGAGAAGACCATTGATAAGGGTTTCTTTGAGGTTCATGACGAATCCAAGCTAAGGCTGTGGTTGTTTTTGAAAAAGAAAAGAAAAAAAGCAACTAAATGGGAAGATTTCAAGACCAAAAAATTCAAATTTTGGAATGGTGATATTTTGATAAAATATTCAATTACAAATTTAATTGCTCAAATCAAAACTCGAGGTCGAGTTCTCGTGAGTGGAGGTGAATGGCACAACCACATTGAAGAAAGCTCCTTATTATTTTAGGATTTTTAATTTAAATTTTCAAAGTAGTTTTTATTTAATATTTTATAATTATCTTAGCTTTATTAGTTATTTTAGTTTTATTTATTTATCCAGTAATTTGTCAGTATTTATTATTTGGTCCTTAGTCTAGGTTTTATAAATACTTGTTTTAGAGTTTGTGAGAGGAGGAATTGATCTATTAAATTTTTATGTTCTTATTTACTCAATTTTGAGTGAGTTCTTGGATTAGAACCGAGTATCCGCTGCGTCATTATCATTAAAAGAAAAATGAAATTATAACATTGAGAAGAAACATACTATAGCTCAAAAAGTTTACAGGGACCAAACTCTTACACAAAACTAGTAACATATACATACCCACCGGGTGTGGGAGAATAAACACACATTGGGGAAAAAAATCAAGGGCTACAACAATAAAAGATATAAAGAATAATCTAGACGAGTTGAAAATTTGGAAATTAGAAAGTAACTGCACCTTCTTTGTTCGTTCTACTTATAAATTTCTGTTAGATAGCGGAGCGTAGTGCTCTATATTCTCAATTTTGGAAATCGATTTCTCCAGGTAAAGTGACTCTTTTTTGCTGGCTAGCAAGCGAGGATAGTATCCTAACACTCACCAACTTAGCCAAAAAAGGATGTAATATTCAAAATGCTACAGACACTTGTGTTTTGTGCCACAAAGATTTGGAAACAACTAACAACCTCCTTTTGAGGTGCGAATTCATTGAACGAATATGGTTGTACTTTACACAAATCCTATGCTTCCACTCACATTAACTGATGGGTGCCACATTCCTCAGCTCTGAAGCAACTATAGAGCTAAAATCTCTGGTATTCATGGTTACCACATAACGAGCTTGTGGGACATAAACATCAGTCATTGCTATTTCTTGGTTACCAGGTGCAATAATAGAACTAGAAGATGCTGAGGCAACAAGAGTAGAGCTAGAGGGTACTTGAGCAGCAATATGGGTTTCCATCTCTTCTTCCCTCATTCGTTCCTCCTCTCTCCTTCTCTGTTCCTCCACTTCTCTTCTCTGTTCTTCTTCCTCTCTTTGCTGCTCTTCCAGGAAATATCTCTCTACTCTTTCTCTATTATACCTTGGAGGAGGTCCTCGTCTCAGTCGTCTCAAACGCCTTGGTTCCATTACTCAAAAATCCTTAAGACACTCAAAAATTCCATCGATGAAAAAAATGCAAGTCCGATCTTCTCCTCTATTTAAACACAACTAAACTACACTTAGAGGAGTGGCCATAATTCATCCAAAGTCCGGACAAATCAAACTCGAATTAATGTCACATCATAACACACCTTTTTAAGAATCAACGAGAAGGTGATAAAGAAGACTGAGTTACTCACGGGCTAATCTCCATATTCTTAAAGCACGGTATGTCCAAAGTATCTTTCAAATCAAAGCTGCAAATCATCGTGTGCCAGTCAACGAAAGAGAATGCCAAATACCCTTCTTTGGCAACTTTAAGTTAACTTATTTTTGGATAAAACCAATTCCGATAAATATCTCAACCCGTGATCCCGATCACGATCTAGTTTCGCTAGCTCTCGCGCAGAATGTCAAAACCTACTACCAACCTTATTCCCAATATGCAACTTAGGTTTTAACGCAGTCGAGACTCTTAATACTTCTACTCGGGCCCTTAACTTTTCGCGTCTAATACCTACTAAACCTCTAAGTCTGACACGACTTCTAAACTTAGGCTCAGATCACAACCCGTGATCTCTACCAACCGAGGATATCTCAACCTACGACTACGATACCAAAAAGATGTCACACCCACCCCTTCTACCGAGGTAAATGTGGCACCCATCGGTTAAAAATTCCCTTTTAACTCGAACCGACACCTGTTTTTAAACAAAAAGCGGACCTACTAAATCACAATTTACAATTTTTTTCACAAAAGTACGGGTTCAAATACATAAATACAATAAATATAATTACTCTAATTTGCGGGTACAACCGCTATGCTAGGTCGTGACACCAATAACGAGAAAGAAAGAAATGAGGGATCCACTGCAATCCCGGATCGAACTCGACTCGCTCTAAACCCGATCGGGTAATCTAGGTTCCCTCGCTCCTGCATGCTACTGAGACATTCAGTTGGTCGGTGAGTGGCTTAATAATTCCAAATACTTAAATATAGTGTATATAAAGTATATAAATACCAATCGCTTAAATAATTTTTCCAACTTTTTCCAAAAATACTAGAATTCTAGCAAAATACATTTTTAAAGAACTTTTGAAAACATAAATTCATCATAAATCAATGTCAAAATAACTCGATAATATAAAACCATTCTCAAATCCATAGCCCCGAAAAACTCTCCCGACTTAGCCGCAGTCGCGACTAGGGTCGGGAGCCGCCAAGGTCTTCATAACCTTGACGTTGGCCCACCGGTCCCGTGTGGTGACTCCGGGATCCCGATGTATCATCCAATCGTGGCTCTACGCTCCCACCGATCCGGACAAATCAACACCCGAGTCCACCACGCCACCTCTAAAGGCTGGCCCGTGGGAACCCACTACTGCAGTAGTCGGGCCTTAGCCCGCCGTCACCATCCAAACCAACATGTAGATGCAACAATAATACAAAACTCGTATAAATCATATCACATGGTCCTTATCCAGGGACATTCACATGACGATACATGCATAATACCGAGTAAAAGTCCAACATCAAAAATACCATTCCTACGCCAGGGAATGAAAACCATCCCACAAATATTGTCGGGTAAAACATTTTAATACACGCACATGATTTCACAAATCATTCCAAATCAAAAGCATATATAACCATCCAAAAAAATAAATTCATGAACCGAATAATTAAATCACATATACATGTATTTATACTATTTATAAATACGTATAATTATACTGAAATTGATGTATCAATACGATTGTCGGGGAACATCAACGGCAAATAAATATACGTGATACCTCAACATTATACGCTCAATTAAACATGATAAAAAGAAATACTTAAACAATTATTTTTCAAAATACTAGCCATTAAATAATTATTTCAAAATAATAATAATTAATCAATTATTTAAAATAATAGCCACTACCAACTCACTCGGTGTCCTTGGGTTCCTAGCTAGACCTGAACTCCCTCCCAAGACCGACAACACCCTAATGTAATAATATAATAAAAAAATAAATAATATATTTAAACTCAAAAGAAAATACAAAAAAATAATAATCAATTCTCTATTGGGCCCACTCACTCCAATCGGTTAAAAATCCGACCTTGCATAATCAAACCCGGCTTTCAATTGCACTTAAACCAACTCAATTTTAGACTAAACACGGTTAAACCAATCCGAACCAATCTCAATTCCATTGAACCAAGCTCAATTGCACTGAACCAAGCTTAATTGCACTGAACCAAACTCAATCAAACTGAACCAGCTTGAACCAACTCAATTCTTATTCAAAATCCATTGAACCAACTTGGTTCAGTCCAAAACCCTTAACCCAAATCAACTGAACCAAACCCAAACCATCTCAACTTGATTTGATCAAGTCCAACTCAACCAAATCAAATCAACTCAACCAATTCAACTTGGTTTAATCCAACCAAATCAACTTGGCTAACTCAACCCATTTCAATCTAACCATTATCATTAACCTCCTAATCATCATAATCATCAATTTAATTAACTAAACCAAATTTTAATCTCGGTGATACAGTAACGCTACAGTAAAACCGAAAATCTCATCTCCATTTTCAAGCAATTTCCATCCCAAATACAAGATTTTCTGAAAACAATTTCATACACTCATCATCTACAACAACATACCAAGTTTTTCTACTCAAATCCATCATTTTTCTTCATTAAATCCACCAAATACACACACATACATTCAAGTATATAAATAAATAAATCATCAAAATACTTACCAAATAATACTTCATCCATTCTCCCCTCCAAATACCAAACTTTATCTCTTCCAATTTCTCTCCAAATCTCTCACTCTTTTCTTTTCTAAAAAACCCTCGCTACATCGAGAGTAAATGGTGGAGTAAGAAAAGATGAACAACACTCAAGCTCTAGATTTTTCTCCAATCTTATGATTCAGCCGAAATTTACATTTAGTCCCTCAAAACATAATTTATTACAAAACAGTCCCTGAAAAACTCACAAATGGTCCCTGAATTATAAAATAGTATTCTCAAAAGATCCTTTAAAATTATCCAATGGTCCTTGAAGTATAACACAATATTTCAAAAAAGTCCCCACCGCCTTACCTTTCAGTCCTTGGTTTTCAGAAACATTTCATATCAATCCTTTTTCTATTACTCTTTAACCAAAAATCTTTTATAAACTTTCACACTTAGGTCCTTGTTCTTTCCACTTAGGGTTTCTCCACAAGGTTACTCTGTAGAAAAATTCTTACTGTAACTGTAGTAATACCCTGAATATATTTTCCAACAGGTATCCAAAGGTTCAGGGTATTACAACGGTAGTCATAGAAAAGCTGTTTAGTTAACTTAAACATGAGGATGAAATATTTTACAGTATTTCAACTCACATCTATTTTTGCTGTGAGTTGAATCACTGCAAAATGGGGGTAAGTGGTAACTAGTATTACATGTGAAATGTACTTTTACTGTAAACCAAACACCAAAAAGTAACTTTTACATATAAAACTAGTTACTTCACTTCTACTTGCACCTAGTTACTGTCAACCAAACAGCCCCTAAGTGGATAAAAGGCACATTAGTTGATGATGAATTAAAAAAATGTAATAAATCCAACACAATATAATCCCAAAACATTACTCAAGAGTAGTATGCGAGAAAAGATAGGTAAGTCTTAAATTCAAAAAGTAATAAACCTAACACAATACAATCCTAAACATTACTCAAGAGGGCGTGAGAGAAAAGCGATGTAACTTCTGATGTGACTAAACCTTAGGGAATTAGGTTTTGGTTGTACTATTAAACATTAGGTCTCACCCAGCTCTAGCACTAGACCTAGGCCGACCTAGTTCTAACATATATATTATCTTAACATATTAAAGTTCTATGCGTATATACCAAATTTACAGTCTCATTTTCTGCTCCCAAAAAAGTTAATATCACCAAATTTGCAAGATATTTATAGTTAATGTCTTGATGTATTTGCAATAACAAAATATTTAAACCAAATAGGTTGATTGATTCATCTCATTTATCAAACAAGTTGATAAGTCCTTATTTAAATAAATCAACTCTAAACTTCCATGGAATTATGGGGTCAAGCCAAATAAAATCAGCCCATCTAGTAAATATGTGCACCCATTATGTCACTTACTAACCTTTCTTTCTAGTGGGACTTGTGTCACAAAATAAATGAATAAAATAAAATAAAAAGAAAACCACAATTATGAAGGAGTGCTTCCCTCTCTCTTAATTTATCTTATCTTGAAGACACATGACTATTAGATACATGCATGTAGTAGCACTCAACCATAGCCACAAAATAGTAAGTTTGAACACAAAAGACATCTAAATGTGACAAATTTGAAAATGAAAAAGGAGAAATTAAAGGTCTTTTTCCCCACTTCATTTAATGAGAAAATAAGCATTGCTATTTAATACAAGAGATTGTTTATTTATTTTCTTTTTGATATTTTGGAAGTACCTCATTGTCCTCATGGAGGTTTTGTGGAAATTGTGATAAAGGAGACCACAAGTTGTTTCATGGCCTCCACCAAGTTGATATTTCAAAAGAAGTACTTGTGCCATAATGTGAAACAATATTTGTGTTATGGAAGTTATTGGATTCTAGTTATTCTTGTAAATAGTTCTTTTTAATTTGTTTATTTACATAACATCCTAATAGATTATTATAAATAAGAATAGCCTAGTTTTGACACATGCATACATAGTTTGACGATTTATATGTGAAACACAAAATAGAAATAAAATAAATAACTAACGTAAAAAATTATGATATCGATCAAATGAAACACTCCTCTTGTATATTTATCAGATTTTGCATGTTTTATGATGATAATTGTGTGGTATTAATTCAAAAATAATAAATTTTCTAGTAATTAAACATAGGAATAGGCGATATATATAATGTTATTGTTATATGCTCATGATATTTATTTCTTATATATAATTAGTTTGTCACTTAATATTTTGTCCAAAAGAATCTAGCTATGACTACTAATATAGGGGATAATAAATTGAAGACAAATGTGAAATGAATCCAAAAAAATAGTAAATAAGACGGTCAACTCCTCTCCCTCCAAATTAGCACAGAATGGGTACTCTCTTCTAATTAATTATTTAATTAATTAATTAATATAGTTTATTACACTTATACTCAAATGAATAATAATAATGATTACTATCTTCAAAGTAGAAAAATGGTAATTCTTCCCTTTGCTAAATAAGAAATTGAGGGATCAACATCTTCTCACAACATTAGTTGAAGTAAGTAGCTTGTCCACTTACCTTATCATATAATAATAATAATAATAATAATAATAATAATAATAATAATAATAATAATACCATACACAGGAAATACACATTTTTGATATTTTATAATTTTCCGATCTCATTTGATGAGAAATATATATATGGTGCGAAAGAAAAAGAAAGGGTTAGAATAATTAAAATCTAGAGCCGTTTATATTGTGGCCATTAAATTAAAATTTAACAATAATTATGCAAATTTTTTTTTTACTCTCATGTGTAGACCCCTTTTCACTTAAAAAAATTAATTTTAAAAAGAAAAAGTCGCTGTTATATAACAGCTCTTAGATGTTGATTTAAAGGTCTATGAAATGTTAATAGATTTAAAATCAAAGTAGGCCCTTGGATGAACAATTGGCATATAAATATATATATATGAGTTCAAAGTCCAGACTCTCTCAATCATAATTATTTTTTAGTTTATAAGTACACTAGGGTTTAGTGGGGAGTCACAATATATATATTCACAAGTTGTAGTTTCTTATGTTATATCCACGTCAATCCAATCTATTCATTCTATAAAAAAAACATAAAATTGCACCAAAACTTGCGGCCAAAAACAGCTTGCATCTCGTTTTCTCTTTCAACTTGTCTCCTACGCATGAACATCTACATCAAAGCAAAACAAACGCATAGTGAGATAATTGCATGCATTGACATCCATGCAAACCATTCTCATACCATTCACTATTCCATTCACAACATGGAGTACTCCCAACTTCATTTACAAAAGTAGTTACAGCTTTAAAAATAGAGGCAAAAACATCACTAATAATTGATGATCATCAACAAAGGAACCAAGAAATGAAAACTTTTTCTTGATTCCCCATTGCTTTCTTAAACCTCTACTTCCACAGTGAAGATAGCTCTCACTGGCCGGTGATCGGAAAGTCTAGACTCACATCTCTCATATCTGTTTTGCTTGAATCCCTTCCCATGCCAAAGAATTCTATCACACCTGCAAAAAGAAATTTCATTTAATTAACAAATTTCCTCTTCATGAAGAGCTTGTGATGAGTGTTCTTACCATGCCGGTGATCGCCTTTTTTCACCTTTTCGACCTTGATTATGCATGTAATATTCATCAGAATTTGGATAGTATTTGTACGTTGGTGAGAATGTGATTGCTCCTTCTTGCCAACCTTCAAAAACTCGGCCTTTGTAGACCTCCATATTCAACTATCATGCATATGTTCATGGAGATTAGATTCATAGTTTGAAACAAAACAAACACACACACACACACACACACACACATATATATATAGCTTAATTAATTATTTACCTGATCATTCTCTAGCAATATGCTCCATTCCTTCTGTTCTACCAATGACCTTGTTTCCTCATCCGATAATGATATTCGATAGTTTAAATCTCCGAGCAAGAGTATTCGGCTGCATGAGTTATGACATGCAAGAGGTTGAGGTGAAAGTTTCAAACCACAAAAAAAGATTGTGATAGTTTTCTAGATTGCCGTCTTCGATTAAATTATGATCATTAAGCTGATTGTATTGGTTTTTAGTACTCCAAATGGCTTCGCTCACTCAGCACATAGAGATTCTCCAATATTCTTTAATGAACCTCGCCATAATGATGTTTTCTATTGGCAAAGTTCTCTGATGTATACGTATAATCAAGACAGTTAATATTTTTTTCTTCAACAATATGACAACAAATCAACAATAATTTTATTATATCAAAACAAAAAGAAAAAGCTAATATAAATATTTTTATATTTATATATATCTAGTATGTATTGACAGAATAATATTCAATTATGCACCAATGGATGATGAAATGTTTGCATTCACACACATACACACAGTGAAATGTTTACTTACTCATGATCTAGAATCTTTTGAGGCAAATCAAGACAAGGGCCAGAAGGGAAGCTTGTCCTAGAGAATATCTCCATGGCATCTGAATTTCTATGCATTGCATCCCCTTCCTTTCCTCCAGAAGCCAAATGAGAGCAAACAAAGCAGAAGCTTGTTTCATGCAAGCAAAATCTAACAGACACTGCTCCCTGCATGCCAAAGCCTACACTTTAAAGCTTCAACTTCTTCAAAACAAATTTGGCCCTTCATATTCATTCATATTTAGATTTTCAAAAATCATCTTACCTTGTTTCCTAAGAAGCCCATGACGCCGCAACCAATGCACGAAACACTCGGATGGCGAATGTGGCAAAGGAGATCACTTCTCACCCAGACCGAAATAAGAATACCCACCATTTGCTTGCTTAGAAGGCATTGGAAGTCTTGTGTGATGCTTCCCTTTGAGCTTCCACCGACCTTATCTGGATAGATCTTTTGTTTCTCCCCTAAACTTGGGTCTTCATTTCCTTGAGGATTGACAATAGGTTTGTTCAATGCTGTTCGAATAAGCGAATTCCATTTACTAGCTATGCTGTTCTTTTCGGCACAGAGGACATTCTTGGCACTAAGGGGGATGATTTCTTGGAACCTATAATCATCACTTGTTTGTTGAAAAAAGCATCTATGGATATAAATATATTTCCATTTTCTTGATATAAAGATTCACTTACCCTAGAACATAGATATCATAAGAGTTGCCCCTTGTGTCTAACCAATCCTCCAAATTCAAATCATCGGAGGGTGGCACGCCTCCGACATTCCATGTGCTCACAAACAACCTTCAAATATACCTTAGTTAGATAATCGCAAACATGCACTTGCTAAAGAAATACATAAGGTGATTGTCTTGCATCTTCTCACTTGTAGTTAATGGTACTCTCTTGGGTAGTTGACGAAGTATTGGAGCTGGCCGGCGGATTAGAACTAGTGACCTTGATGAACTCTTCAGTTGCCGGGAAGTCTGCCACGAAGCAACCAGTCCCGGAAGACCTACGGAGAAGCTTGTTAGAGACTAATCTATGCCACATGACCTACACCAAATATAATTGTTAGGATTTTAACACTTTGGTCATCGAAGTGGTATATAGCTTTTGGCAAGGAATGATGCATGGAGATGCAATAGATACTCACTCCTTGCTTTTTTGGTTTTGTGGTATGATTGTAGAGGAAGTGGAGGTAGTAGGGGAGCTCTTCTTTATGGTTAAAGAGACGAAGAGAAAAATAAAGTTAAAAAAAACAAAAGAGGGAAATGAAGGAAGGTGGGGGAGATGGTCAAGTGTGGGAACAAGACAAGAGTTCTCTAGGCTGTAAAAGGATGTATAAGTATTGCAAGTTGGGGAGAAGGTGTGATGCAAGACAAGCACAACAATTGTGGGAATAGTTTTCAAGAAGAAAAAATAGAATGAAAAGGAAAGGCAAAGGAAGGGACCATGAGACTTTGAACTTCAAATTAGGTATTCGTGTTCATTAAGTTCATGTTTTCAAGTTGGATGGTAGGTAGCCAAGGTAGGGTGAAGGAAATTGTGCGCTTCTTCGATAAAGTGCTTTATCTATAAACTTAACTTAAATGAGTGTTAGTAATAATTGAAATGCAAAGTAAACATTTTATCTCTGATTTTATTTATTTATTTTTGTTCCAGTCTTGATTTAGTCTTTATGTTCATTTAGTTTTTTTTTCCAATTAGTATAAACCTAATTAGTTTGATCATTTGTCATGGAAGGCATTGCATGATGGAGTCTCAACCTCAAGGTAATTTTAAGGGGTGGGTTGAATTAATTAACAAAAGAATAATAATGTTGAGGATGGAAAGTGTAACGTTTAATTTCCTCATCTTGTGACCAAATCCACTTGATAATCTTTTTCATTACTTTTGAATTATTTTTTGAAAAAAAAATCACAAATAAAAAATTATTAATAATAGTCAACCCTAACTGTAGGGTGATGATAATATCTCAACTTAACTCTCTCTCAGTTTAATATTTTTCTCTTACTCGTAGTATTATATATATATATACATATTTATATTGAGATAGTGGATAAACCACAATATATTAAAGAAGAAAGAGCAACAGGGACTATAATGATAAAAGAAATCTATATTAAGGTAAGAGAAACACAACCACAATAAAGAACAACAAAATAAAAGCACATCCTAAGCAAAACATCTATTAGAAATGGATAAGGGACTCAAAACTACACAGGAATTGGACAAGAGATAAGGAAGGACTTAACTTCAAGTAGCGCTAGATCTCAATCTTCAACATGGGTGCCAGAATCTTGATCGTCAACACGGGGGTCCTCTTCAGTAGAGGCCAAGGGCCCAACGAAGCTGAGACTCCGCCTAATGAGTGGAATGGCATCTTTCAACTTCATTTTTTTGGGGGTCAGAGCTGCATTAATCCAAGCAATAAGTGAATGACAAAATTGTAGATAATTGCTAAAAAATACAATAATATGCAAAAGAAAATGTGGTTGTTTTTTTTTTTCAAGCCAAATGTGCCAGCAAATTGCATGAATAAGGAGGGCCCTGAGACCTTTAGCAAAAGGAACACTACCATTTGCCCGATTTGACCACATCTCACTATGAGAGGATGGAATGCTAGGGGTACCGAAGGGCCAGGAGAAGTGTGTCTAGACTCTAGATGTAAAGTGATGATTTAGAAACAGATGATTTATTGTTTTAAAAGCTAGGTGGTTGAACACACAAGTAGGAGTCGAAATGTTGTTACAACCACGTTTGGCTAGGTTATCCAATGTCAAGATTTTGTTATTTTATTCAAGCCAATTGAAGACCTTGATTTTGAGTGGGTAAGTACCTTCCAGAGAGTTTTGCTCAATGAGCAGTGAGCACCTAAACCCCCCCCCTTGGCCACCTCCCTTAAATAAGGAAGAAAAAGAAACTGTTGCTTTTATGAAAAAAAAACGGTTGCATTTATTTTCCCATTCTTTAGCCCGTGAAATCCCTCTATCTTCTTTCCTAAAGCCACGAGCCTTCTCTTCCATTTGTTTCTTCACCCAACAGGAACTCCCTATTCCTTAGCCTCACCGTCGACCTCACCGTTACCATCACCTTGGGTTTGGAGCTTCAAAAGGCGATCCGGCGGCCAAAAACTTCATTTATCTTCCTTTGCACCTCCCATGTTTGGTGAGCCGATGGAAATCATAGACTTTTCCCTTGCATGCTATGGAGCTAGGAATGACCTCAAGGGCTTGTTGTTGGCCTAATTTTCGCCATCCAACCTTGTAAGCTTTTTTTTTTTTGGAGAAATTTTCTTGTTCTTGCCAAGTAGGTTGCCAAGTTTGTGGGTAAAATGAGATGATGCTAGCTTATTATATTTTTTAGCCCAACTGGTTAGTTCTTCTTTGCTTTGCTAGTAAAAGATATTAGTTTATATTGATAGCATGTGCCTTACTTGTCTATGTGGTTAAATGCTTAGTTTCAGTTATGCCCACAAGGTGTTTGTTGAAATGCTATTTTCCTTGAAACATGATTTTTGACTATTGTATGGTTAAATTATCTTGTGATTAGATGTTTAGTGTTAGATAGAGTAGAAAGTGAGTCTTTGAATTTTGCTATGGGCTTTGATCCATGTTTTGGGTATTGTTAAATTATTGTTTTGAGCTATTTTGATTATGCTTTTAGGGTTGTTCAAGAATGATTGATCTTGTGTTCGAATGGGAGTTAGATTTTGGGGATCTCCAGGTAAGTAAATCACATATAAATATACGTATATGTATATGCATTTCAACTCTTGAAAAATTACCAATTTTATTTTATTCACTTATTTATCTTGTTAATGATATTTCTTTAATCATTGAGAAAATTTTTAGTTATTATTTATAAACTTTCTCATTGTTTGTATTTTATTGGTTATTTAATTATTAGTTTTAAAATTCTAGTTTATTTATTGGATATTTAAATTGATATATTTAAATGGTTATTTAATAGATGTTAATTTTGGTTTGAATATTGTCTGATGAACGTGAGCTTCTATGAAAAGCTTTTATTTAACTTTTATCAAACTTCAGTTAATTATGCTGACCTTTTGTGGGCTTTAATGAAAATTCATTTATTTAATTTTTATTAGAATTCTGGTTACTGTATTTCCCTCTAGTATACAAACTAATGAATTATTTTCATATATTTGTTAAATGTTAATTATTGGTTGCAAATTGTGTTATTGTTGTTATAATTGGAATTATTTTGTTAGAAAAAGGGATTACTGAATTTCAGTATTATTGCATTGACGATAATTTTGGACTCAACATATTTTTGCTATAGAAACTCGTAGTCCCAAATTAACTATGCAATAACCCTGTCATTGGGGGTTAAACATTGACCGTGTCGATACGTACTTCTGACATAAAAACTATAGTTTCCCACCGTTCCGTCGGTAAAGAATAACGGCTTCTGATATTCTGGCTCGGGTCACCGAGGGTAAACATATGAGGTCTGACATCTAATTCAGGTCACCGAGTTTAAATAAATGAGTTCTGATATTTTGTTTTGGCATAGTTGTTTGGGGGACTTATATGCTCGTTATTTTGGTAAATTAAATCTGTTTTGAATTATTTTTTATTTCTGGGTTCATTTTGATATTTATTTCATTATGTTACATTTTGTATGTTTTTAAAGATTATTGAACATTTTGTGATCCCGATATTTTTAGTGGTTGCTTACTAGACTCCCAAGCTCATTAAGTTGTTCTCATTTCCTTTCAGATCAGGAGTAGGGTTGAGTGGTGGACAGCTTAGCGAGGTTGTTGCACAAGTCATCGTCTAGCGGTTGCCTTGTTATTAAACTCTTTTTTTGTTGTGGATTGAACTTTTCTTGTTTATTTAAGAGTTATGTCAGACGGTGTTATGTGTTTTCTTTATATTTTGACATTGTAGATTCCTTTGCTTTTGAAATTTATTATCTTTGTTAGATGTTGTTCTTCCTAGTGTGAGACAGGTTTTGAGGCCTTGCATGCCTATTTGGTTATGGCCTTGTAGGTATGCGGTCATTTTTCAACGCTTCGGGTTTGGGGCGCGACACTCCCGTAGTTTAGGAAGGTATAAAAGGATTTGATTATGAAAATTCCATTTTTATTCCAATGCTAGATCTTAGAGTCCATACCCAAGAGTAGCATACTGGGTAGATTACCATGTAGAGCAGCGAGATCCACTTGGATAATGGTTGATGGTTGTAAGGAAAAATCATGTATCGTGAGAATTGGATTATGACTTGAGAGGAAGAGTTCATGCCAGATGTCTCTAGGATCTTTGTACCCTCCACCCATCTATCAAGCCAACACAAAGTGGTTTTGCCATCTTTCACAATTGAGTTTGCACCAAGAAGGAAGGCTTGCCTTCAATGTTGTATTTCTTTCCATAAGAAGGATGTTCTATTAGAGGTCTTATGTAGAATAAGCTCGGGGTGCCCCAAACAATTGTAGTTGAAGGAAATGATCGGGGTCCAAAACCAAGAATTGTTGTTGGCAAGCTTCCACCACTATTTTCCAAGTAAGGCTTCATTGAATTCTCAAGATCAACACTCCCTATCCTCATTAGGCCTTGGATTTGTAAATGTGCTTCCATGACACCAGTCTGCACTTTGGTTTAGTGAGGTCTTTGCATTATCGATTTCTCTCGATAACCCGTTTTGACAACTTAAGGACTGACATCCAGTAGTTGGGAATAGCAATTAAAACCGAGTTCAAAAGTGTCAATTTGCCTTCAACCAAAATGAACTGGATCTTCCATGAAGCAAGTCTTTTATGAATCAAGTAAGTAAACTGCAACCAATCTTAATGTCAAGGTCTTTTGCCTGAGATTGATACTCCCAAATAAGTTATTGGGAACAAGTTGGAATCATACATGAGGGTACATACCCTACCTGAATTTGGTAGAATTCCTTCTTTTGAAGAGTAGAGACAACTTTTTTGAAAATTAATTGCAAATCCTAAGATACCTTCAAAGAGGTATAAGATAAGCTTGAAGATTGTGAGGTCTTCCAGGCCTCCTGCCAAAATGAGAATTATGTTGTTTGCATATTGT
Organism: Dioscorea cayenensis subsp. rotundata; assembly: GCF_009730915.1. Lineage (NCBI taxonomy): Eukaryota > Viridiplantae > Streptophyta > Magnoliopsida > Dioscoreales > Dioscoreaceae > Dioscorea > Dioscorea cayenensis. Next base: position 18,947,849 of record NC_052488.1, read on the forward strand.
CAATGGCACATTTTCCAATGACATTTTAGGGGAACACCAAGCAAAATGCCTAAAGCTAGTGCATGATTGAGCATAGAACTGGGAGAATTAGCTACAAGAACAAATAAAAGGGAAGAGAGGAAGTCTCCTTGTCTTAGTCCTCGCTGATGATGAATATACCCTATCGAGATCCCATTGATTAAGACTAGATTTAGAGGATTTGGGAATTGTCATAATCTAAGAGATCCAGTGTTCACCAAAACCCCGGATCCTGAGTAGGTCTTGTAGGAAATTCCAGTCCACCAAGTCAAATGTCTTTGCGAAATCAACAATGCTGTCAGTTATACTTCTACCCTTTATAAAAGCAGATTAAGTAGAGTCAATCAATGCATCTATAACTCCACTAAGTCTATTTTCTAGTAATTTCGAGATGATTTTTAGAGAGGACTTAATAAGACTGATGGGCTGGTATTCAGAGGCCTCGTTGGGTGCAAGCTTTTAGGAACTAGAACAATGCGGGACCAATTGATACGTTCAAGGTCGGTGTTACCATTGAGAAAGTCTTCGAAGAGTTGGATAACATTTGACTAAACAATCGACTAGTGCTTTTGAAAAAAGAGAAGCGGAAAGCAGTCTAGTCTAGATGCTTTCTTTACTATCAGGTCAATGGCTTTCTTTATCTCCTCAATTGAGGGTGGCACTTTAAGGAAGGAGAGGTCGACTTATCCTTGTGACTGAATAGCCTAGCACAATCAGTTTTAAGGCAGAAGTCATGCTTACTACCAAATTGATCTTTGAAGAAGTTAGTAAAGACATTCCCAATATCGGAGTCACCCTCAATTCATGTACCATTGGCAAGCAGGCACAAGATGTTGTTGAGATTACGTTTACCATTAGCCACCACATGAAAGAATTTCATATTGGCATCTCCTTCCTTGAGCCATATTGTTTTAGACTTCTGGTTCCAATAGAGTTCATTATGACGGGGTGTGGAGTTGAGATCCTCTCGTATAGCTGCTTTTCTAGCCAACTTCTCATATATAGGTTCTTGAGCTTTTTTAAGGTGTCAAGTGAGTCAAGGCTAAGGAGCAGAGATTTTTTGGGCCGAGGGATAGAACCTAAAGTTTCCTTATCCTAAGTATGCAGTTTAAGTTTTAAGGAGAGTAGTTTTTGGCTAAAATGAAGGCCTCGCACCCAACAGGAGAGGTGGAAGTACACCAACTCCTAATGAGGCCCTCAAATCTGACAATTGTTTCCCAAGTGGCCTCATACTTAAAAAGCTTTGTTGGAAATGTATGTGATTCACAGTCAAGGCATATAGGAATGTGGACCGATCTAAACCTCGGTAGAGCAAATTGAGAAGACCTAGGAAAAGTGTAAGTGAACTTTCTACTGAGTAGTTGTGGTTCGAACAGTCCTATGTCCTAGATAAGAGAAGTTGCATTATCGATGTCATCCACGCATGCTCACAATGCCTTTGTTCATGTCGCTTATTGAGAAAATAAGGTTGAAATCCCCACAAATAACCTATGGGTGTGGGGAAAAACTGTGACTTGCTCAGATTTTGTTCCAAAACTCTGTTTTACTACTGTGAATATTAGGACCATAGACTGAAATACACAACGATTTGGAGTGGTCTGACACGCTCATAAATTCCATTGAGTGGTAGAAAAAAACCCCTAAAGACAAGATGAATTACAATTGAAGAACTATTCCAAGAGATGATTATGCCTCCCGAGGATCCCCTAGCTGGGAGATAGATAAAGCAATGAAAAACATCATTCACAAAATTTGGCTCCAAATTGATAAATTATATATCTATAGTGCTAAATTTGGTTCCAAATAAAACGTCCTTCATGGGAAATGAAAAATTAGCTCTGAGTACAATTTTGTTTTGAAAAAGAATATGTATTTATTTTATTCACATCCTTCTTGAATCTTATTTATTGGTCAATTATAAAGTTCAAAGTTTACATATAAAGAGATCCTACCTAATTAATACTTAAGCCTCTACATGGACCACTTTCTTGCTTTTTGCCTTTTGCTCTTTTACATGAACAAGACAGCCAATGTAAATATTTCGATAAAAGAGAAAAACAAAGAAAAAAGCAATAAAAAAAATTCAAGGAAAAGAAAATAAGTTATCTCCTTTTCCACAAACACATAGTTGTCTATATATGCATTAGAACAACCAATGAAGAATCCAATAAAAAGACATTAATCTAGATAGTTCCACTAATCATCATCGTCATCGTTTTCGTTTATTTTTATCATTTTAAAAATCAACAAATCAAGAATGTTCTCCTCCATATTTATTATAAGTCCAAGTTGCAGTTTAGGTATTCAATAGTTTGCAATTAATTCTAATATATCCACACAAAAATAAAATTTTTTCTCTTAAAAAAACATCATTTGTCATATGAAGCTCAATAAAGTCTACATTATCTATCAACTATGAAGTTGGTTAAACAACACATCAAGCTTCAATGTTAATATATATAAGCCCACTTGTAAAGGAGCTTACTAGAAAAAAAAATAAACCATAGGTTTGCTATAGACCACAAACATTTAGCAATATTTTACAAGAAATCAATGTTTATGAAGGTTCACATCCACACAGATTGGAAACACTCAACATCATTGACCTAAAGATAATAGCATGCAACAGTTTATATTCATTTAAGAAAAACAAGAATTTAAAATAAATAAATAAATAAATAAAGACAAGCTTGTTCATCTTAATAATACTAAGCTGAAGACACTGCTGCTGATTTCATCACCATCATCTCCATCAGCAAAGACTTTCTTATTCAGATGACCTTATCTTTCTGAATCAAAACAACCACCTAAAACTTCATTTTGTAAGTCAAGAGTTAGAATTTATGAATATAATTAAGAAAATACAAATCAATTTCCCAACTTACTGTTAGTGGTTTTGCCCTATTACAACAGATGTTGTCCCTGCCCACCAGACAAGAAGCTGATAATGACATGCATGATGTCCATAAAGAATTCCATAGCAGTCAGAAGTGATGAAATATGTTAAACCAAGTTGATGAAAGAGTGCATCATAGACATTGGCAAGTGACAAATGTTTATTCCCAGATTTCAACCAATGACACAAGAGCCAAACATAAGAAGCAGTCAAACTGAATCTCAGTATCAGTTTTGGCTAAACTATAACTAGAGAGGGGTGCGGGCCGCCGGGTCAGGGTCGGCTAATGGCCGACCCGTAACCGGCCCAGCCTATAGTACTGGCCCGCCGAGGCGGGTAAACTTGGCGGGTTACTTGGTTCTCCTCACAAACCGGCGGGCCGGGCAAGAACTCGCAGGTTTTCTCTTTTTAATTTTATTAAAAAATTAAATTAAATTAAAAAAAGCAAACAACGTCATTGGTAAGGATCAAAACACAAACCTTAAGCAAACTATACAAGAATCTTATCCATTGCTCTATATTTTATTTATAATTTGTTTTAAACAAATAAATATAAAACAAAAATCATACATTAAGTTTTTTTAAAATTTATTTTAAAACAAAAATATAATTGTTAACAGGTTAAAAAATTTTGAGACAACTCAAAATAATTTTAAAATAACTTAAAAAAAAAACAGAAGGAGGGATTGTACTTAATTAATTTCTCTATCAAATTAAGTTGTTAAGATATTTTTTTAATATAATAAAAATTAAAACTTATGTAGTTATCTTACTTTGATTCGTAATTGCCACATACTAACTATTCACTACTATTCAGGTATGTCTCCACCTTAGCTTAATTATCAAGCTTTACATGATGATATTATTATATTGAACATATTGTTAGTGCAAAAGAAAAAAATCACTAACTTCAAATTTTGCCCTTTTTTTTTATTAAACTTAAACATATTTAGATTCATCCATTAAAATTTATAATTTAATGTTTAGTTGTGATAATTGGGAACATGTTATGTTAAGTATGTTTTTATTTACATTTAATATTTATAACAATTAAAGCACATAAAAATCCAATTTTTACAATACGATGGTTGGCTATTTATGGACTAGCTGTACCTACTATTTTTTTCATTTAATATTTGTGACAATTAAAACACACAAATTTTTTTTTTATAACTATTCATTTTTATTGCTTTCCCACCATTCATAAATTCAAATGAGTTTAATTTATATTCATGTTGATGTTTTTAATAAATTGGAAGTTAGACATTCAACTATATTTATTAATATATATCTATTCCCCATAACATGTAAAAACCAGTGTAGCTCAAGTGGTTGGATTTTTTATTTTTTGGTAAAGAGATGGTCATAAGATCCAAACCCATGGCATGCATTATCTTTAAAAAAAAAAAAAAATTCAATCCGCCGAATTGGACCTGCCGACCGGTTGACCCGTCGGGTCACGGGTTGAGAAAAGTCCAACCCGTAACCCGTCAGGTCACTTGAACTGCTGGCGAGCCCTTATGGGCCGGGCCTAAAATTGGCCCGTGCCCCATTTAACTATAACTGATCAAATGTTTTAATGTGAGGGCAGTTATTTACACCTTAAAAGAAGCAAAAGTTTCAGTTAAATCTGATAAAATTCACATACAAAAGCAGTCCAATATGTAATAGGTAGGAATAGAGGGGGGCACGGGCTGTCTTTTGGCCCGACCCGGCACCGGCCCGCCCAAACCCGCCGGTTCAGCTGACCCGGCGGGCCGGGCCGGTAACCCGTAACCGGCCCGCACTGTAGCGGGCTTGGTTAAGGGTTGGGGCTGTCCTTTTTTTATTTTAAAAAAAACTTAAATTCAAAGAACCAAAGATTTCAAACCATGACCTTTTCATCCTTCAAACACCTTATCCACCGACCCAAACTTTTTCCTTGTTTAATTAAAGAAAGGAAAAATATATAAACATACTTTAAAAAGAATAAAAAATTAGTTTTTCACTTTCTGTTTAATTATATATATCCTTTTAGATTTCATTATTTTTGTATTTTGTGTCAAATTATTTACATTAATTGTTAGTAGCAACCATTATAAAAAAGGGTATTACTCACCCTTTTTTGTGTTACTCAACATTATAATCCATTGTTTTTATATGTATTACTTATCTCTGTTATTAATATTATTTAAAATAAATATAAAAAAAAATAATGTCATTGATGTGTAATAGTATAACCTTATTGTTAATTTAAAACTATAATCTTTCATACATATTTTTGTATATTTTTGGGTGAAAATTCTAAAATTTTATGTATTTCTAAATATATTATTAACTTAAAATTATAATATTTACCAAAATCATGATGAATAAATAACTAATAAAATTTTGTTAATAATATATTTTAATGTAAGAAAACTAAATTATGTTAAAAAATATTTATCATAACATAATGTTAAATAACGGTAAAAAATAAACATTATTATTTTAATTTCTCAATTATATATTTAATTGTTTTTTATAGAAAATTAAATTTCATATATAATAAGTTTTTTTTCAATTTCCATCGTCTCATGTTCCCTTTTAATCAAATCTATGATTCTTGAAAATATTTAAATTTAATCCTATACTAACAAGTATCATCTTTTAAAACATTATCAAAATATTCAATAATAAGCATTTAAAAAAATAAATTAATACTAAAAGTTTTTAATTTTTGTGATTTATTTGAAATTATCCTAAATAGTTTTTAAAATTTTAAAGTTTAGATTTGATTTAAAACAAATAAAAAACAACAATTGTGGTCACCATGATTTGAACTTAAGACTTCATCAACCATTAAAACTAATCATATACCACTCTAACCAATCTACCAATAAATTTTGTTTAGACAAAAATTCTATACTAAAACCTAGAATCAATAAACAAATCTTTTACTATTGTAATTTAGTCCCACATCGACTAATTTCAAACAAATTGCATAACAACTGCCTATAAAATCAGTCACATACCAACCTTTTTTGTTATTATTTGTTTTGGATATTTTGTTTTATATTTAAAATTATATTGATAAATTTATAAATTTATAAATTTATTTAAAATATTTAAATTTTATAAAAAAACCTGGCGGGCCGGCCTGTGAACCGGCGGGTTCTGGCCCGGCCCGCCGGTTTGGCACTGTACCCGGGCCGGGTCCGGGTCACCCTCTGGTGACCGGTGACCCTACGGGTTGTCCTGGCCGGCCCGGACCGGCGGGTCGGCACTGTTGGCCGGGCCGGTAATGGGTCGGCCAAAGATCGACTCGGACCCGCTGGGTTGGGCCCGGCGAGCCCGGTTAACCGGCCCGTGCCCATGTCTAGGTAGGAATCCCATAGTGGCATTAAAATAAAAACTGCCCAGTGAACTGGAATTTGGGAGCTATCAGGGAGAGGATTGGTGCAACTGCCTGACATAAAAGGTATCGAAACATTTGTACTCTTCATATGTGCCCAGATATCATAAACATGCTAACTAATTGCTTCCATTGGTCAGATGCTTGATGGCATATATAGTTGACAAATGAGCTGTGATAATGCCCTATAAATTTCTCCTAATAAGTAAGATGTCTCAAAGATTGATTAACCGACAATAGGATGCATTTATATATATGTGTATATACATATATATAGATATGAGCTGTAAAGGTTGTTCTGCAATGTTCACATGCCATGAGATTTAGAAAGAGGCATGTTCAGATCAGGTCGGGCATGCAAAATACATGACTAACATAGAGAAAAGCACACACAAAAAAAACATATATTATCCTCAGTGCATGCTCATCAGATGAAGAATCATGAGCTAACTAGTGCCATTTTTTAGAGAGATATAATTCCATAGGAATAGCATATGGATCTGGCAGTTGCCAGAAATCGTAACTAATCTTTTCTTACAATTTATATGAGCATTGCCAAGTAGCAGAAAGGATGCTCATGTATACAACAAAGCAAGTAACAGGAAAAGTTTCTTCGATGTCACTAATTGATAGATGATCCTCAACTTTATTAGTCTGAATATCACCTTTTTTCCCCAGAGGTTTATCAACAATGTTAGTGTCAATTGTCCATAACACGGGAGCCAGCAGGGAATACCAAGATAAATAGATTGAATGGGTCAGTGTTAGATTTGTCTCACATAAGTTAAGGAAATGTGCATTTCTCAAAAGAGTCCTTAATACCCAAGAAAATTAATAATGTATCATGCCATATAGCCTACAATCCTTTTCCATATAGGCAGGATGTTTCCTCAAACAACCATATTTTTTTTGTTTGCTAATACACACAGAAGATGATGCCATGTAGTGATTTTTTTTTTCTTTTTTTTTTCTAGGATACCTAGATGCTTTCGTTCCTAAATTTAGGAACAGAAGCTCATCTAGCTTGTTGAAGCATAGGTATAGGATACTAAAAGAAATAAGATCTAAGTATGCACATATTCAAGATTGCACCAACTCAATCTATCACATTATTCATTTGTTATACTGATGCACCTACCACAGCTAAAGGGTGGGATGGCTGAACTTTGATGGCAGTTGATGTCAATAGTACACCTCGAATGCAAGATTCTATATTTGGATCCAACACTGCCTACAAATTTCACAAAGAAAATTGAGTCAATTTATAGTAAACCCACTATTAAACACTTGTAAGCAGGAAAAAAAATTTGCCTTAAGAACTATTGCTGCATGCATCTGTGGAGTGTTCAAAGCAAAAACAAGGCAATCCAGGATTCTCAGTCAGTAACTTTTCTAGAAAAGCTTTCTGCACATGGAAGAACTATAATGAAAATTCATAACATAAATATGATCACTTTTCAATGCAATCTTTAGTTGTGTAATACCAGGTCATTGACAGCGTATTCAAGGGATGGGGCATAACCATGCAAACCATCACTTCCACCATGACCTGAGGACGAAAGAAAGCATGGCACATATTGAAAAGGACTCATAAGAATGAAACATCTGTTCACTGGGAATTCAAGTTAGACCACCACTTAAATTTTAGATTAATGAGTTACTTATCTTTTCTCAGGAAAAGATAAATCTCTCAAATTTTATTGAATGTAAAGCTACTTTATGAGATTCACATGTAAAAGATGTCTAGCTAATTCTGAAAGTAATTCCCTCCAACTTGTGAAGCAACATGATATTCCTTGTGATTATGATCCGAAACATTCTATTACTTCATATGAACCTTCTGAAGGGCACATGCACTGCTAAGTTGAATATATTCCCTACAATTTTCTTGTTTAAAAGCTAAAATGATGAAGAGTTGATAAGATAATTTGATGTTGTTAAGAGCCAACATATTCGAGATTTTATTCTCCAGATTTTCATCTAAATACCGTTTATAATTTTATACTAATAGTATCTAATTCTCAACCGAGTACTCAAAATACTAGATGACCTCACCCGATCAAGATTTGGGGCAATCTTGACACAGGACATGGGGTGGTTCTTTCAAACCTGAAATATGAATTGATTACTCTTAAAAGTTAATGATACAATACAGAAAAAAAAACTCAAAAATAGTTCAAACACAAATTGAAACAACATTAACTTTTGACTTGGCTTCTAGGGAAAGATATAGTTCTCAACCAGATCAGGCTCCAGAAGAAAACAAAACAAATTTGGAAATGCATAAAAGGGAACAGTTATTCAAGAGGGTTTATTTTACCGGAAAGTGATCATCTGTATAAAAGCAAGCCGTTGTAATATAAACTACAGCATATTTCAAATTTTGACATAATTCAACATAAATTTTAATAATATACTTCAGAACACATCTCAAACAAACATTACCACAAGCTGGTTACCAGCTGGTGCCAAGACATTCATATGAAAGGGATAGATACAAAACAAGAAAAGTCGTGAAAATAAACATGCGTCTCAAATAAACATATTGCAAGGCCATTAACAGATCTTCTTCACAAGGATAGCTTCCACTGGATGAAGCTTCAAAAGCTTTCTTAACCCTTAAGATGGAAATTACCACAACACCAGTTCTCAAACTTCCTAATTTTTCTTAATCCAACAACAACATCCTATTGCATTTCATTCCAAACGGATGTCTAAAGGCATGCAGAAGCAATCCGCTATGTTCGTGAGTTATATATTCAATGGCGGTTACCGTTTAGAAATTTTGGCACTATTTGATCGAACAAAAATACCATTCGTATCAATCAACCAGCATTTAGACACTTATGCAACCAGGTTGTCAAACACCTGAGCAACAAAAATAGTTGCCTAAGCTACTAGGCTTCCACTTCACCATAAAATATAAGTCGGGAAGGGAGAATTCAGCTGCTGACGATCTTTCGAGTTGTATGACTTTCTCCACTTCTTATTCTCATTGTATAATAATGTCTCAAATTAAATTGATGCAGCAATAGGACTCTTTTACTGCTCCTATTATCCAGGCCTTCCAAAGCAATAACTAAGTCCATCCTTACTACAAATGGAGGTATGGTATTCTAAAATCGTGATTCCAGCATGCAAGCAACTAAGGGAACAACTCTTATATGAATTTCATAATAATTCTTATTTGGGAGTGTCACGCCCTCAACCCGGCTTGCCAGACCCGGTGCGCCGACAAACGGCCGCACACCTACAAGACCGAGACCCAGTAGGCGTGCAAAGCCTCAAAACCCGATTCTCAAGCGGTGATCTATTAAGCTCCTGATCTAAAAAAAAATTAAACAACAGATTATGAGCTTGACAGCCTAGTAAGAACCCACTAAAAAAATTATAGAAATCATTTACTAACATCATAAATTATCAAAATCAAAATAAAAAATCAAATTTATTTCAAATAAACACAGGTGTCAAAACCAAGCATATAGGTCCCTCAAACAACTATTGTCAAAATAAAATAACAGAACTCATATTTTTACCCTCGGTGACCCGAGCTAGATTTATCAGAGGCCGTTATTCTTCACTGACAAAAAGCAGTGGGAAACTATAGTTTCTATATCATAGTGCATGTTGACACGGTTAGTGTTTAACCCCCAGTGACAGGGTTATTGCAAAGTTAGTTTATGGACTACGAGTATTGTGTCAAAATATCTCATTTTCATAAAACAATAAATTGTCAAAATTCATATTGGCAAAATGCAAGTAATTTGCAGTCACGTGATCCCATTTTTATCATATCAAAATAAGCCAGTTATTTTAATCCACCCATGAACAGATAATTTTAAAAAAAATATTAATAATTATTAATCAGAAATTAACTAAAAGAAATATGAAATTCACAATTGAAGTAATACATATTTAGATAAGATGTCTAAAACTTTAGAAATTAAATAATTTAAATTTAAATAGATGTTCAAACCTTTCAAGATACTTCTAATCCAAAATAAAATATCACTAACTCAAAATTTCAAATAATTTAAAGTAATTCTAAAAATAATAATAAATAAATAATTCAAAATATAAATCAAAATAATCAGTATTTTTCACAAAAATTTCAAAAGTTCACAAAACTAGAATTTTCAAGTATATACATATAATAGAATTTATATGTGAGATACTTACCTGATTAAAGCCCAAAAATACTCCCAAACCTTACACCTTTGGCATTCTTTATGTTTGGGAAGAGATCCTATTAGCTTTCAAATAACAAATCGAGGCTAACAAGCAATAGTATAAAAAAAGATTTTTAGAAGGGTACAAATGTAAAAAGTTCAAACTATTATTCTACACTCCCAAATATTGATTATTGCGAGGGTACGATAGCAATTACCAACTCTAAAAGCCATATCAATAATTCCAACATGATCAATGAGTACTAAAACCATCATAACTTCACATATACTTTTCCAAATCACAAATTTCAGAATTCTGGGAAAAATAGACACTTAACACTATGACATATCCGAAATTCACACAACTTAAAGCACTACACAATTTATAACATTCAATTGAATGTCCAACTATTTCTGGAGGCTTGTAATTCAAACGTATCCCTTTCAAATATAAATATCTCTCAATATAAAGTTTCAAAAGCAATAATATTTTACGTGTAGTCAGATAACTCAGTAATGCATCACTTTCTTATTTTATGCTATACTAGATACAACATCTAAGACCAGTGGCGGAACCAGAAGAACAAAGAAGAGGGTGCTCATTTAAAAATTATACATTTTTTAGATTTTTTTAAAATTTAAAAAATATAAATTCACAATTTTTTTTATCCAAAACGAAATAAAAAATTAAGGGGCAAAATAATAAATTGTTATAATTATTTTTTCTATATATATATTTATAAATATTTCTTTAAAACATATATTTTATATGTTATATCCTCACTAATAAAAACCACGATTTCAACCAATAAATATTTGCAATTTTTTAAAATATATAATTATTTTCTTTCATATAAATTAATTTGTAATAAATGGAAGACCAAACAATAATTTTTTGGAAAAGGAATCTTTTATATTATATAAACTAATTTATAAAATATCTAAATAATAAATTTTATTTTTGTTCTAAATGTTATTTTTTTAAACTATCAGTATTAATTTGTAAAAATAATAATATTTTTAGGAAAATAAAAATAAATATCTAATGAATTATGAATATATATATATATATATATATATATAAAGAGAGAGAGAGAGAGTTAGAGAGTTAGAAGAGAGAGGGTGCATAAATGCATCCAACTATACCACTGAATATATATAAACTAATAAACATATATATAGAGAGAGAAGGAGAGATAGAGGGAGAAGAAGAGAGTGTGTGTGTGTGTGTGTGTGAGAGAGAGAGAGAGAGAGAGAGAGAGAGAGAGAAAGAGTTAGAGACAATGAGAGAGTGAGAAGAGAGAGAGGGTGCTGTGGGTGCATAGATGCATCCAACTATTCCTCTGAATATATATATATATATATATATAACATTGGTTGAGGCCAAGGGGGTGCTCAAGCACCCCCTTGACCCCCTGTCGAAGACCATGAGAAACACCAAACAAACTTCAGATTCTACACAGTAATATCATTGGGTACAACTACACTAATAATGCTATAACTTTTAAAAGACTCATCCAAAGAATCTAAATTTTTACAGCTATCAAGAAAACATCAAATTCTATAACTTTGTTATATTACTCTTCTCCAAATTCCATGTACAAGACCATCAAATTGTTTAAGCAATCTTTATGTTTTCTGCAGAAATATTAATGAGCACACCTATAGAAGTCTAATCATATCTTACAATTTACATGGCTAAAAATTCTGAAATTTTGTAGAGTCAAAGATAAAATCATCCTCTATAACCTTATTATATAAATCTAAATCTAAATCAGAATTTAGAATTATGAAATCAATCAAAACTTGTTCAAGGGCTGAACAAAAATCCTATCCGCGTCACCTGTGTCTAAAAATTTATAATTTATAGAATACTACTCCAAAAATTCTGAAATTTTGCAGGTATTTATACAACGTCGATCTCTACAAGTTTTTTATTCTATTATCCTCCAAATTCGGCCTCTAAGACCTCTAAAATTGAAAAGGGGTTTTTGCTATGCTAACATGAATTTCTTAATTTTATCATCAAACAAACCCAACCCTTAACATAAGAAGGAAAAGACAAAAAAAACAAATTAGAACTTTACCTCAGCCACTCGCAATCAAGCACCTATAGAGGTGAGTTCCTAACCTTCGTAGCTAGAATCAAGTTGAACCAAGGAGAGATGCTAGATGTGGATAGGGTTTCAATTAAAAGGTAACTGAAAAGTTTCAATAAAAGAATAAAAAAAATCTAAGTTTAAAACTAGCGGCTAGGATCTAATCAAGGAGTGGGGTCCACAGGGAGGCCATACGGGTACATTACAAACCTATGCTCGTCTCACACAACAATTCTTCTACCCGAGAATATGTCAAGACGTCCACTAGTACATCAAGTGTTGTATGATATGTTAGCAGGCTAAGGACACACATGCTCATCCTGAAGGTTTTTTACAACCACTTTTTCAAAAGCACATAATGTTTGGGAGGATATCTCGATGGATTTCATCCTCGGGTTGCCAGTCTTCAAAGGTTATTTAGTGACCTATGTGGTTGTAGATGAGCTCTCTGAATAAAGACATTTTATTCTCTTAAACTTTGACTTTACAAGCACCACTGTCGTAGAGCCATTCATGCACAATGTTGCCAAGTTGCATGATATTCCTCACACCATTGTTAGCGATTGCGATCGCACATTGATCAGTAAATATTGACAATACTTTTTGAACAGCCTAGGCACTACTCTGTCTATGACTTCTTCCTATCATCCCCAGTCAGATGGCCAAACAGAGGCCTTGAATAAGTGTGTTGAACAATATCTTCGTTGTTTCTCTTTCGACAATCCTAAACAATGGGTTAATTTGTTGTCATAGACAGAATGTTGATACAACACCGCTACTTGTACCAACACTGGATAGTTGCCATTCAAAGTTCTCTATGGTCATGATCCTCCTCAGCTTCTCATTTATTATGGCAACTAATGTGTTCTCTGCAAGTATACGGGTCGCACATAAGTAATATAGTGGTACCCCGTGAGGGGTAAGGTTGTCGAACCTCAGGGATTGGACTAAAAATACTAAATTAACACTGATCTCTAATGACAATTAAATAGATGATGAAGTTGAGCAAAATAAAAGAACAATTAAAAGGAAAATAAGGAAGAGAAAGGATGGAGATAAAGACAATTGTATCAAGTGTCAACAGAAGACAACAATGCCCCGGGATGTTCCCCTTGCACTCGGGAATGCTCACTCACTCTCAAGGTTTGCCAGGTACATTCTAGGGTTCTAGTGTGTGCTCAGTAGTAATGTGACAGCTATGGTTCTCATATACACCAAGTTTTGCTAAGGTAACTATGGCCTCTTGCACATCAAGTTTCGCAATCACGCAAGGTGATCACAACTACAACAATCCACACATCAAGTTGTACCCAAGCAACTGTGCAAATCAAACACATCAAGTTATACCAACACAAGATTAACACAAGAACCAAAAGAACTCCATAGATCAAGAGAGTGTAAGTGTTTTTAGCATCCAAAGTACAAAGTTCCCACCCCAGGGCACCATGGCCGGTTAGGCCCTTTTGGGTGGGTACAACATGGAGGAGAAAAGACTAGATCTAGAGAAAAAAGACATGACTCCCTTCACTCTAAGATTTGCCTCCGATGTTGAGCTACTTGTGCTAATACCACTTCTCTTGTGCCTCCAACTTACTCCTTTACGCCCTAGAAGGTGTGGATAAGCTCGATCTTCGTCCTCATCAAAGTCCTCCAGGTGGAGAAGAAGATCCCCGAACAAAGATAAAGAGGAAACCTTGAACTCTGGAGTTAAAAAGGCATTTTTCAGGCTTGACACTGTCTGTGCACGATCATGTCTCAGACCGTGTCATGCTAGGAGCGACATAAGTGACAATGAATATCTCAACCTGAAAAGTTCGGTGGCAAGGACACGATCGTGTCATGGGCACCTAGCTCGTGTCGATAATTTTCCAATGAATTCGCCGACAGTCTAGGTTTTTCGGGGGTATTGACACGACCGTGTCAATCTTGCAAATATCCTTCAGCACCGAAATCTCACTGAATCAACAACTAGCTGAGAACTTCGGGGTTATGACACAGCGTGTCCCGCTTGTGTCAGGCTTGAACACTTGAACTCCTATGGGGTATTTTCATCCCGAATTTGCTCCAAATCGTACTAAGCCCCTGATTTCTGCACATATGACAAAAACACCCATAATAACACTAACACTGCTCATGTATATAAATACACTTGAGAACAAGTAAAATAATGAAATTAGGGTATGAAAACACGTATGTAAAGTGCACTCATCAGCAACGATCATAATCCATCAGCAGTTTCAAAATCATTACATCAGAGAGATCTCTTACGGTAACTCAAAGTTAATCTATCTCCCACGCAAGTCAGGATGAAACACTTTATGGATATAGAGTGCATTAAAGTTCAATATTCTATTGGAGGTTTGGTCTTTGTAAAGTTGCATCACTATAGACAACACTTTGTTGCTCTCCGCCGAAACTAGAAACTGGTCATGAGATATTTTGGTCCATTCCTGGTATTGTAGCATATTGGTCAGGTAACATACAAGCTGGTTGTGGCGGTAGATGAACGCATCCACCCAGTTTTTCATAGGTCGCTGCTCCACTAATGCAATGGAGATCCAACTTCATCATGCGTTCCTTTGCCTCTATTAACAAATAAAAGTTGGCCTATTATCCAGCTTGACAAACACAATGATCATTGGATTCCACAGGTGTTAGTTCGATGGAAAGGGTTGCCATAAGTAGAGAATTCATGAAGGAACTTACACCTGTTGTCAAAGCAATACATCATATTGATCTTGAGGACAAGGTTAGCTTCGCAGGGTGTTGGGGGACAAATGTCATATTTCCATATAGGCTGGCTTGAACAAGGTTGGTAATTCAAGAAAGATGGAAATTGTTGACAATTCAAAGGAAATACATGTTGGTGGATCAGTTTCAGAGGATGAGCGCCAATTGGAGGGGATCATGAGGGAGGCTATACATGTTGAACACGTGGACAAGGCATAACGGGATGAAGATCATTGTCCAAGACAAACGAATGTCGAGACTATCATCGTTGGACACGTAAATAAACCTATTGAGCATGAGGCTTATGAAATGATTGGCGAGAACGTAGCAGTTGGGAGGCGCATGAGCCGGAAGCAAAGGAAAAAAAATGGTGCCTTCAAAGGATTCGTCCGGATTTGAGGAGTATATAAAGAAAGGAAAGAGGCATAGAGATGGCAGAAAAAAGTTAGATAGTTCTATGGATCTCATTGGTAACTAGAAGTTTGTTAAACCTTGGAATATCGCCCTTGAGGGGGGTATTCCTTATTTTACTTCTATTATCGTACTACTATATAGCTATGGAGTTTAACAATTTAATAAAACCACAAAATAATGAGTCTAATGATTTACAAAGCACAAGGTCCCATTGACTTAAATAGAACAAAACAAAGATAAAGAAGGTCTCACAACTGCAACAAGGGCAAAACAAAGATGCAGTCTAATATAATCAAGGTCAAGACTATGCCAATTTCTTGGCGACCACTACTAAGCTATCCACTAGAAAACCTTACTCCTTATATGAAACAGATAACCAATAATATTATAAGCTTAAAAGCCCAGTAAAGAATCCACTAAAAATATTGGAAACCATAACAAGTTTAGAAATTAAGATGTATGTACCTAAGTTATAACAACACCTATGCAAGAGTACTTCCAAAGAACATCGCAAAAATGGCAATATAGTGCCATATATTGGAGTGCAATACTCATCAAAATGTAAGTCTCAAAAGTAGAATGATTAAACAAAAATATAGACTCAAAATATCACAGCTTCCAAAATTATATGGCTCCCAAACTTACTATCACCATTTATTTTACCACGATGACACCCGAGCTAGAATGTCATAACTATTTATTTTACCACAGTGGTGCCTAAGTCTGGATTATTAAAATCTGTTTATTTTATCTCAGCGGGCCAAGTCAAAACATCAAAAGCCGTTATTGTTTTACCGACGCCTCGGTGTAAAATTATAGTCTCAATATTTGAAGTTCATGTCAACATGATCAATGATATTGTTGATTGACCGGATTAGTGCATAGTTTCTTTGTAAACTAAAAGTAATTATAACAATATAATTTTCCTGAAGTTCAAAAATGTAAATATGTTAAAACAAAAACTAGATGCCAATAATCACTGAAAAATATTGAAAAATTTTCCTTCCTAAAAGTGAATAATATTGCAGAAATTATATTATAAATTTTCCAAATTCTCTTTGAGTAAAGATAATGTAATATGAATATATAAATCCCAAAGGTTTGCATGATTCCACATTTCAAGGAACTAAATCAATTTTTTCAAGCTAAATCAATGAATACATAATCAAAGAAATCAATAAACAACTAGCGGAAATCTTATGATAAAAATAACCAAATACTTTATATGTGGATTACTTGCCTAAAATTCTCCTTACTTTAACTCACACCAAAAAACCAAAATGAACCCTCCTCGAGAGGCCCTAAAAATAACATATGACCCATTCAAATCGTTCAAAAACCCTATATTATCACAAACCAAGACCTAGACTATTTCTATGCCAAAAACAAAAGCACTCAATTTCTACTCAATCTGACACTAGACATCTTAAAAAAAAAAAAAAGTTTACACATTCAATATAAAAGCTAAACTTTTAAGAGAGGCAAACATTGTAGGGAACCAAACATGGCTCCTAGTTCTAATGAATAGACATTTGCAACACCACTTCAATCAAAAGAATAAATTAAAGATGCTATAATCCTTCCATAAGAAAGCTCATCCACTAAAACAACCATAAGAATTGTAAATTACACAACATTTAAAAACTCCCTTATAAAACACCACCCAACTCTAAGGAAATAGAGCCAAGAATCCTATCTAAAAATGAAATCTACAGAGACATTTTCAAAGAATAAAAGAATGCCAAAAGTACTATCTGTAATCATATAGAATCAAAGAGGAACCAATACAAAATGCAAGGAGAATTTGCCTTACAATAACCTTCCAACTATGGCTACAAGAAGAGTACAGAACCTTATCAAAGCAAAAATTTAAGACACAAGACAAGGCAACTTGCTGAAATTTAGCACAATAATTCAATGCTACAATGATCAACTAAGTCTTTAGATCAATAAAGAATAACCATCATAGAAAGAAGCAAGATTAGCTAAGTATAACCACTCATGCAACGCTTTGACACTACACATCCAATCACTAGATTTTTTTAAGTAAATAACAAGCATAAATAAGGTTCACTAGCATGGTAATCAACCCAAAGTTTCAGCTGATATTTAAATAAACATCTAATGGGCATGATAAAAGGCCAAGCAAATGAACAAGCAGACAACAACCTACAAGTTTTCAATACAAACCAACATCATTACAAGCAAAACACAAGAAGAATTGGCATAGGTTGGCTAAGGTCTACAAGTAAACTCCAAAGCACAAAGCCAACAACTGGCCTCTTGAATTGCAAGTAAACAACCAAAATTTATAGACAAGACACTTACTTGGCTAATTGTACTAATTAAGCCACAACCACCAACCGTGAAGCCTCTCCTAACTCCCAAGCACACCAATGAAGCCTTCACCCACATCTCACCCTAGACTGAACAAGGAAAGAAGAGATGGTGAAGTTTGGAGCTTTTTTTTTTAAGCTTCACAAGGCCCTGACCCCGACATGGCATAGCAAGGCTAACAACATGGTTGACGGCATAGCAATTGGAGAAAGAGATGTTCAAAATTTGATGAAAGAAAAAATAAAAGAAAGAAAGAGTTCATGGGTTGCTAAAAAAAAGAAGGGTAAAATAAGGGCTAAAAAAATTGACTTCGGGGTGGGGTCCGCACACATCCCCATATAGATGCATGTTGATGGCACATGTGTTGGTCGTTTGGACGTGGATTCAACTTTGCCGCTAGATTCACCCTTACTTAGGTTGGACAAGTTGGATGAACCTAAACAGATACATAACCAAGATTGAAGCTCACTCTAATTTAGGCAAATACAACCTAGATCCTATCTAGGGCGCACAAGATCAAATCAGACCCAATTAATTTGCCAAGTTAAATCCTCCCTTAAAGGTTTTAGATGAGATAATTGGGTCTAAATCACTCTCAAAGCTGGCTAGCTACAATTTCCAGTTCTCCTAGGCTTGTTTCAACTTCAAAAGTAACCTAACAATTTTTATTGAGCCAAATAATGGCCCATTGCTATCTTCACTCATTGTTAGACAAAATCTAATATAAATGTCAATCTGTTACTAAGGATTATGTGTGATTATTCAAAACCCCCTCTATTCAACGATATTCCCCTGAGTATAAGTGGCATTATTTCATGTGATCATAGAGTCTAGTGCTTGAGAAGAATACAAACAAAATTACCTCGTATCTTAACTGCTTCTCAGATGGCTCATGCCCACAATGATCCTGAAAAGAATTATTAAAACACCCTATAAAGAAGATCCCGATAGATGACCTTATGGCAGAGGAAGCCCAGTTGAAACAATATGACCATGGAACAGATATTGTAATCCCCTCACAAGACTCCTTTTTAGATTACTTTTAGTTAAATTTTGCATTAAAGATTAATCATCTTATGCAGACCTCTCGTATTGATGAGTAAAATGCACATTCCCCCTCCAAGTGGCAAAATTCACCTCTTCCATCAAAGGACATTGCTTAGGAAGCTCAACGGAGTAACCATCAGAACAAACACTCATCAAGGTGAAATGAGGAAGCAGACCACCTAACTCTCCCATCTTAATCATCAAGGAAGGAAGGATCAACCAATCAAACTCCAGAAAGTATTCCCTCTACTCCTCTTATAATTTCTGATGGTATATACTTAGTCGACCCCTCACAAGAGCAATTACATAAACCGTGTCCAACAACTTGAGTCTATCCATAATGTCCCTATAAGGGTATAACAAACAGCTATTAAGGTCTGCTTTAGTTCGTTTGATCTATTCCTTGCTTTTTCTTCCCATGGGCCCTCCAGCGACACGATTATTGGGCAGAACAGTGCATTTTTTAAAGGGCACCTAATTCTCTAAGGCACTTTATGTCTAAGACAACTTCCTCTAGCTAAGTACCTTGATCTACTGACCAAGATCTAGGCATCTTAAATCTGAGTTCTGGGATGAGATACGAGCTAGTAAAGGATGCAATGCACTTCCTTGAGTCATCTAGGGAAATCCAATGCTATTTTCTTAGTTCTTGAGAAAAATAATGGCCCAAACTTTGAAGACATCCAATTTTCCCAAACTTTGTTTCCAACTTAAATCAACCACACCGCCTGTTTTTGGATGGAGGTTTACTTGTACTTATGGACAATCTGATCACGTCTTAATAAAATTGGACCAATTCTTGGTTAACCATGAGTGGTTATCCCTCTATCCCAAAAGTCCACTAGTCACGCGTCCCTAAACTTGGCTCTTATGACACACATGTTAATCTGGAGTCTAGTAGCCATGCCTTCACACCTCACCTTTCAGGTTTGAGCTATCCAAGTGCGCATATGAAGGTTTCTAAGAGCTTATTCGGGTATGGTGGAAAAAGCTTCAACTGAAAGACTATAAAGCTTTTGTCATATCCAAGAAATTATCCCATCTATGGGAAAAGTTATATCACTAATCTATGTCTAGCTTGGGTTATATTAAGTGTCATTCCCCGAGCCCGACGTGGAGAACCCAGAAGGCGGATAAATGGTCACACACCCACTCGGTTGAAACCCAGTAGGCATACAAAGCCTCACCACCCAAACAGAGTAGAAAACACAATATATAAAATAGACAAATAGCAAAAACACAGTCTTGACAACTAGGAGTTTAGGATTTTGATACAAGCCAAGTCCAATACATGGACAAACTACAACAAGTGATAAGACACCCACCACCCAAAAAGGGAAATGTGCTACTCGATGACCCGGCTAAGATGACCCTTGCAAGACCTTACT
Organism: Dioscorea cayenensis subsp. rotundata; assembly: GCF_009730915.1. Taxonomy (NCBI): domain Eukaryota; kingdom Viridiplantae; phylum Streptophyta; class Magnoliopsida; order Dioscoreales; family Dioscoreaceae; genus Dioscorea; species Dioscorea cayenensis. The sequence goes on from NC_052488.1 coordinate 18,968,320, forward strand.
TATGATCTGAAAGAGATAATCAACGACTTAATGAGCTTCAAAAAGCCCAGTAAGTAATCCACTAAAATCTAAATATTGATTAACAGAGTTCAGGAATTTAAAATAACATCATTTTGCAAAAACCTATACCATGTACATATATGTACAAAAAACTGAATCTCAATTCCAAAACATCAAGAAAATCCAATATTGGCATCCATAAACATTTAGCAAAATACAGATTCAAAGCAAAGAGATTTTTCAATCATTTAAGTGTCTTCAATTTATTACGGCCATTTGTTTTACCGCGGTGGCACCCGAGTTAGAATGTTAGAATCCATTTGTTTTACCTCGGTGGCCTAAGTCAAAAATTTAAAACCGCTATTATTTCGCTGACGACGCAGTGTGAAACTATAGTCTCAGTCACAGAGTTCATGTCGACATGGTCAATATTGACCTCTATTTACTAGGTTAGAACATGAGACTAATCTAGTAATAACAAGAGTTTTGCAAGATCAACTTTTCAAGGCATTAACCCAAATTTATGAAATAAATAAATAATAAATCATAGAAACTTTACAGTAGATCAATGCTAATATAGTTGTGTAACATTAATCATGCACTCACTAAAATAGTTTAACAAATAAACAATTAACTAATCATGTTTGTGAAAAATTTAACAAATAAACAATTTGCTGAAAACATGCTTTTGAAATAGTTTAACAAATAACCAAGTAACTAAAACCATACTTTTGAAATAGTTAACAATAAACCAATTAACTAAAACCATGACAAATAATCAATTAGCTAAACCATACTGCTAATGTGTAAACAATTTAACAATTGCTACAGAATTTAGTTTACTCAACCATCAATCCACTAACTTCTTCAAAATATACAGTTAACACTTTACATTCAATAGAATATGTATCAGCTGCAGGCAACACCTTTTTCATAGATATATATATATATATATAACATATAACATATATGTATATATAAATACTATTCATAAAAGCAAGAAGACTGAGAATAGAAAAATTAATAATTAAGTAAATAAATCATACCAATGCTTTTGAAATTGTTTAAGAGGATAACGATTAGTTAATGATTAAATATAAGATTAACTAGTACTATAAAAATCAAGAGTGATGACGAAGTAGTTTGGCCGACAATCAATTCACAAATTCTATAATGAAGCATTCAGTTAAACTTATATCCCACATGATAAGCTCCAACAATAACACTCTTTATGTGTAATATATATATATATATATAGGCATAATCCATGGAAACCAACAGGAATGAAAAAGATAATGATGGTGATGATCAAAATAGATTTCAAAATCTTAGCTCATAATGCTGACATATATATATATATATATATATATATTAGACTTGACAAGCCAATGAAGAAAATCTAGCATGATCATCAAAAGTGAAGGCATACCTAGCAACAAAGTCTCCAAGGGCATTTCAACACGCACCTTGCGTACATGATCAAAGACCAAGTGTTAGCATCACTTGGCAAACAACCATACTAAGAAAAATAGAAACATTCCTAATAACAAATAAGAAAAAAATATCGGGCAAGCAAGGAGTTCTAAAGCTAGCATTTCTATAACCACACTAGATCCACAACCAAGACAATCATCTCAAGGGCAACACATCAAAGCATAAGGGACAAAGATTTAGGAGAAAGCAAGTTAAGAGCTTGCTTACTAATTAGCAGTAGTTATTAAACCACTCCACTCTTGAGCTTTCTCTCCAACCTCCAACCAACCAAGCTTTTCCAAGTTGTAGCAAAATGAAGAAGAAGAAGAAAAAGAGAAACCTTGGCCTCTTTAAAGTTTGGGCCTTCTAACATCTCCATGCCAAGGAGTGGCTTCCGGTGTGGCCAAAGGAGAGAGAGAGCATGGTTGTGGACAAGTGAAGTTCAACTAGGTCATGGGGAAAGATGGGGGTTTTTTCTACAGTGGAGGCGGAGCAAGGTAGGGAGAAAAAAAAAACAAAGCATGGTCGACCATGATTTGACCGGTGTGGGGCTCACATTAGTTAAAGAAATTATTCATCATCCATGAGCTAGAGGACTTAGACATCGCACAGGAATTCAGGAACCTCAATGCCAAGGAGATAGTCTATGAACTTGATTTGCAATCGGCCTTGGGCTATGAAGTATGGACATGGATAAGATGACGCAACTCGACATGACATAGACATAACGACACAACAATTTTTGAAAATTAAGGGCACAACATGGTCCAGGAAACAACAAAAAAATATTATATATGTTGTTATATAAAATATTCGTTATAAGTGCAAATAATTATATTTTCTATTCAAATATAAGTAACCTTGGGAGATAAGGCCATGAAAATGGACCCATTGGAATAAAAAATGCATGTGCTATAAGTATAAACAATCAACAGGTCAAGATTCATTTGGAACATAAGCCCTATATCTAAAAGTAGGCCACCTTCCTTGAAGGAAAGGAACTCTAGCAACAGCCTCCCTCATCTCACGCAAGCACCTTCCTTCTTTTCTCCACCTCTCAGCACCTTCCCCCCTCATTTCTTCTTATCCTTCGGCAAGCCCAATTTTAGCAGACCACAACCTCAACCTCCACAAACCGAAGGTCTAGCTAAACACCCCAACTTCCTTGACGTTCTTACTTCTCTGATCCATTGCTAGGTGAAACTCTACCACCGGAACCCACTTCAGCCCTGTCCTAACCATGTCAAGGTCATATCCAAAGGTGTCCATTTTATTTTATTTTATTTTATTTTGTTTTGTTTTGTTATATTGTGTCAAAGAGCATTGAACACCATGCCCAGTTGTGTGTACAATGTATCCTTGTCAGACACCGGCATAAGACCGGTATGTTGAGAATATTGGCACATCCATGCTTCATAGGCCTTGAGTGTCCTACTACATCAAGAAGCGTATTGGAAGCAATGCTCAGGAATGACTTGTATGAAGGAAGGTGATGCAAATACTAAATTCTTCAATAATGTAATTTACAAACGTTGGAACCGAGATGTCATAGCAAAGGATGAAATCAATAAAGAAAAAAATCTTCATCATTTTTTCACTCGCATTTTGGTTCCAAGCACCAATATCAGTTCCAATTTGAGTGGTCTGTTACTTGGTTTTAAACCCAGAATTAATCTATCTCGATTAAAAGCTCTTTTTACTCTGAAAAATCAAAACTGCTATTCTTAAGCTGGGAGTAGAAAAACCACCCTTGACGGATTCCCAATCTTTTTCAAAAATATTGTTTAATTGTGTGTGATGACCTTGTCAAGCTTTGTGAAGACTTTCATATTGATAGTGTCAACTAAGAGAAAATTAACTCGGCAAACATTACCCTAATCACAAAGGTGGATTCTCTTATCTGTCCCTCAGATTTCTAGCCAATCAGCCTTGTCTATTGACTCCTCAAGATTATCTCTAAAGTCTTAGCATCTTACCTTGGCAAAGTGATCAACTTCTTAATTGATTTTTGACAATATGCCTTTATTAAGAAACAATGTATCATAAATAACAATTACCATGGTTGAAGAATTAATTTTCAACCTTCAAAAGCGCAAGATCCCAAATAATATCTTTTGGTGGATTTTACCAAAACTTTTGCTATAATGGATTGGAATTTCTTAATCGAAAAACTAACTGAGAGTAATTTTAGATTACAATGTGTAGGGTTAGTCAACTCTATTTTCTGTTTATCCAAATCTAGCATCCTTGGTAATAGTTCCCTAAATGGTTACGTGAGGTACCTTTGAGGTTTAAGGCATGGAGATCCCCCCTCTCTCTCTCTCTCTCTCTCTCTCTCTCTCTTTATGCTCATTAAAGATGTCCTTGGTTTTCTGTTTTCACACGCTTTAACCTATGGAGTTCTGTTTTGAGATCCCACTCAGGAGATATGGGAAAATGTCCACCTCTAGTACATTGATGTTAAGCTTATCCTGACTATTGGAGGATGTGAGGACCTGAAGATGGTCAAACTCATCCTCTACCTCTTTAAGGGAATATCAAGATTAGCTATCAATTTCTAGAAAACATATCTATACTCCACCTATCTTGGTTATACCCTGATTCCTCATTTACCCGAACCCTACACTATTCAACAATTTTCTCCCCTTAATCTATCTTGGTGTGTGTTCACATCTCTATTAGATGCCAACCATTGTCAGGAATGATAGAAACTAATTGTGATGATTAGATCAAGCCTCATCTTATGGAAGTCTAAACTCATTTCCTTGTGAGGTAGACTTTACCTCCCAAGTATCTATTTTTAACTTATCTAGTCGAGTAGTTAACTCAATTAATCGAATACAAAAATATTTTCTTTGGTTTAGGCCTAATCTAGATAAGCCTGGTGTTGTCTTGTAAATAGGAACTGCTTATGTAAATCTCAAGACCAAAGTAATAAGGGAATTTTGAGTCTTATTAACTTCAACAACGCCCTTCTCAGTAGATAGCGGTGGAAAATCTCAATTTGCACAAATTGTTGTGGCCTACAAGTTTTCCATTTCAATTACCTCCATAATAATCCTAGTTAGAACCTATTCCTCAAGAAGCTTGCTAAGAAATCTTTCTTTTATAATGATATCGTCAAATATCTCCATGCATTTAGGGCCTATATTTCTCCAATGATAAAGGATGGCGCCCCTACATTTTTTGGTACAATTGTTGGATTTGTGGTCTTGCCCCAATGTATCTCTTGCCTAAGGCTTTCAGGATCTCACCACATCCAATGGGTACCGTAAAGATGTTTTTCTATCACTTCTGGTTACCCTCTAGGCACTGAACCCTCTCTTTTGTAATGACATACTTAATACGTTAGAATCCTCAAGCAATAACAACTCCAAAGTTTGGCATCTCAAATGTAATAGTAGGTTCTCTGTCTACAGGTTTCTCAATAACGGTGGAAAACGTTGCCAGGATACCCCGCTCATTTGGAATGATTCATACCTTTGTAAAATTATTACTTTCAACTAGTTGGAATGGAAAAAACAAAATTCTAACGCTTGACAATCTTACACGTAGATGCAATAGGCTCCTAACAGCTATCTGTATCACTCAGTGATTGAGTCAGTTGATTACCTTTTTCTCTTATGACTATTTATCTTGCGAATTGGGACCTTTTTGGTTACTCTCAGGCTCAATGCATGCAACTTATGAAGGTCGTGGAGACTTGGCCCTCCTAACTCCGCTCATAAAAACCAAGGGCCTCTTATATACGGCAATTGTTTCGAACACTCTGACTAATTTTGTTAATTATTAAAATTATTCACATGTTTATTCTTTAGGTATCTGCATCTCCTAAAGCAAAAAGGACAAAATTAGATGATTTAATTGGCACTATGAAGAGGAGTCTTGAATTCTTGGGGTCATGTACGAGACTTGCGAGTGATCTTAGAGAATCGTTTTCCAACCAAAGCTCCAGCTAACATTGATGTGGATGTTTGTCCACCCAAAGGAATCTCTTTTTTTTTTTAATATTTCCAAAGTGCATATGTTGTTTATTGTGTAACCTTATTATCAGTCCTAATTGTATCTCCACTATTAATGGATTTTGTGTCTTGTTTCTTTTCAGTTGCAGAACCAAATGTGGCTAGCAGGGGCTTCAGCCACCCCTGATGCCAGTGAGACCCTCCTTGGCTACCGGAGTTTAATGGAAAATAGTGAGAAAATTCTTTCACATGCTTACTGTTAACTCATATGTATACAGCAACACAAGTTACACATAAGAAAAGATTATGTTGGCTATTAATAAAAAACTTTTAGAACACAACTCATCATTCTTCTTGAAATTGTAATTAAATTAGACCTCATGGAGGTAATGACTGGGGAGAGGGGAGACTATTTATATTGCAGACAATTTTTTTTTTTTTTTTGCCTTAAGCCGCTCTCACGGGTGCATCCTAGTTCCGCCACCTTCTCTTTTCTCTCTCTTCTCTAGTTTTTATGTACCTCCACTACTAGTGGTCCTAATGTTTTATGTTCTTGTGTCTTCTCTTATATTATCTTTGTATTCTTTTCTGATTATCAATCGATGTGGTTTATCAATTTTTTTAAAAATTTAATAAATACATAATCTTTAGTATTTGACTGAATTTTATTTTGATAAATTTTAAATAAATCATCATAAAGTTTTAAATACCATCTAAAACAGCAAAAGTCAAGCACAAACAAGAGAAAAAAAATTAGCAACGTATTTAAAGAAACTAAAGATTGCCCTATGTTGAGGTCCAATCCACCACTTCTGTTTTGCAACCCCTCATCTATATTTCTTCTCTTGTCTGCAACACCTCATTTTTAATATTAAAGAAATACAGAAAGGTCCAGATAGCATGACATCATGACAGAGATCAGTAGTGGGCCATCAATATCAAAAAGAAAGTGAGTGTTGGGAGTTGTGTTGGCCCAAACCATTGGCTACCAACCCCAAACCATGGCTTTTCTAAACCATTTGCTGGTTTTTTAAACCATGGCTTTCAATTCTATGTGCACCCATCAACAATGGTGGTTTTGGTTGGCCTATAAATATGTGAGGTTCTCATTCCATCCTCACACAACCAAGTGATGAAGAAAAGTGAGAGTGAGAAAATTAGAGAGAAAAAAAGAAAAAGTGAGAAGAGTGAGAAAATATTGAGAGAGTTAGTCTATTTCCTAGTATAAGAGAGAGTACTGGTTTTCTCCTTATTATTAGAGAGTTTGTAACTCCTGAAAATTTCTCACTAAGTAAATTCTTCTATCCTTGCCTGTGGTTTTTATCATAATTATTTAGAGATTTCCACGTAATATCTTTGTGTCCTTTATTTTTCAGCATTATTATTATTTATTTTGCTACAGTACTGCCATATTCAGTCCTACATTCTATAACAAGTGGTATCATAGCTAGATTTTGATGTAATATATCTACTTATCGTATGCTTTGTGGTTGCCACTATTAGTAGATCCTCCACATCACAAAATAAGTTAGATTATTATTCACCTTTTGAAAGACTGATTACTGCTCTTCCAGCAATTTCTAATAGAAGCTATGGCGGCAAAATATGATATTGAAAAATTCAGTGGGAATAATTTCTCACTGTGGAAGTTAAAGATAAAGGCAATCCTGAGGAAGGACAACTACTTGGCGGCCATCACCGAAAGGCCAACTAAGGTCAAAGATGACAAGTGGAATGAGATGGACAGGAACGTTGTTGCCAATCTTCATCTGGCACTTGCTGATGGAGCTCTATTAAGCATAATGGAGAAGAAGACGACGAAGGAGATCTGGGATCACCTCACTAAGTTGTACGAGGCTAAGTCACTCCACAACAAAATTTTCCTTAAGAGAAGACTCTATACTTTGCGTATGGCAGAATCTTTTTTAGTGAAGGAGCACATGAACACACTGAACTCTATATTTTCCCAACTCACATCATTGGGACATACAATAGAGTCAGGTGAATGTACGTAAATTCTACTCCAAAATCTATCATATTCATATGGTCAACTCGTCATCAACTTAACAAACAATGTCCCTACGGACAGTCTAGTCTTTGACAACATTGCAGTTGTTGTTCTGGAAAAAGAGAGTCATCACAAGAACAAGGAAGACAAGTTAGCAAGTTCGCAATAAGCGAAGGCCTTGATGGTAACGAGAGGAAGACCAACAAAACGTGGATCTAGTGGAAGCTACAATCATGGTAGATCAAAATCAAGGAGTAAGAAGACTTTCAATTGCTACTACTGTGGCAAGAAAAGTCACTTGAATAAGGATTGTTGAAGTCTAAATAAAAGGGATTCCAATCCTCAAGGGAATGTTGTAAACACTTCAGATGATAGAGAGGTCATGGTGTGTGAAGCAACTACTACAACAGGTAAAAGATTTTCTCATGTATGACATCTTGATTCAGCAGCCACTTTTCACATGACCTCCCGAAGAGAATGGGTACATCACTATGAACTTATCTCTGGAGGATCTGTGTACAGCTGCAATGATCAAGCTTTGAAGATCGTTGGCATTGGCACCATCAAACTGAAAATGTATGATGGTACGATTCGGACCATATAAGAAGTCCGACATGTGGAAGGCCTCAAGAAGAATTGTTGTCTATAGGAAAACTTGATGATCTTGGTTATAAAATTGAAATCCAGAACAAGATCATGAAGGTAATTCTAGGAGCGCTTGTATACATGAAGGTAGAGAAGATAGCTACAAATTTATACATGCTGAAAGGAGAAACTTTGCAAGAAGGAGAAGCTTCAGTTGCCATAAGTAGTCCAAGTAAAAGATACACAATGACATGGCACAGGAAACTCGGACACATGTCAGAGCAAGGAATGAAGATTCTTGTAGAGAGGAATTTGCTTCAAGGTCTCACAAAGGTAACTCTACCCTTTTGTGAACACTGCATTGTGAGTAAGCAGCATCGACTGAAGTTCAACACGTCTAATTCTAAAAGCAAAGCAATTCTAGAATTGGTTCACTCTGATGTGTGGCAAGCACCAGTTGCATTCCTAGGAGGAGCAAATTACTTTATATCATTTATTGATGACTATTACAGGAGATGTTTGGTGTATCTTATCAAGAGGAAGACTAATGTGTTTCAATTTTTCAAATTTTACAAAGTGAGAGTGGAACTTAAATGTGGCGTAAAGATCAAGTGTTTGAGTACTGATAATGGAGGAGAATACACTAACAAAGAATTTGATGAATTCTGCAAGCAATAAAGCATCAAAAGGCAGTCACTACAGCATACACTCCTCAACAAAATGGAGTGGCAGAGCGGGTGAACAAGACTCTATTGGAAAGAACAAGAGCTATGATGGGAGCTGCAGGCTTAGACAAAAAGTTCTGGGCAAAAGCTATCAGCACCGCCTGTTATGTGGTGAATCGAGCTCTATCAACTACAATTGAGTTGAAGACATCGATGGAGATGTGAACTGGTAAGCTAGTTGATTATTCAAACCTTCATATATTTGAAAGTCCTGTATATGTAATATACAATACATAAGAAACTACAAAACTGGATCCAAAATCTAGAAAATGTCTGTTAGTAGGATATGTTGATGGTGTTAAGGGGTACCGCCTGTGGGATCCCACTGCCCATAAGGTTGTAATCAGCAGGGATGCTATCTTCATAGAGGATAAAGAACAAGAGCAAGTAAATGGTGAAAGCACTTCAAAAGAAAGCACAGAGACTACAACAGTATAGGTAGAAAAAGAAGGTGAAGCTACACTAGAGCACAAAGTACAAGAGCTAGCTGAATCTAAAGTTCCAGAAGTTTGGCGGTTAACTCATACAAGAAAGGCACCAAGTTGGCATTCTAACTATATTATAGAGGGTAATATTGCATACCGTCTTCTAACTGAGGATGGAGATCCATTAACTCTTCAAGAAGCACTGAACAATTCAGATGCATCTCAGTGGATAGCAGCAATGGAAGAAAAAATTGAAACTCTTCATAAAAATAGGACATGGGAACTAGTGTCACTGCCACAAGGGCGAAAGCCCATTGGCAACAAATGGGTCTACAAGATCAAGCATAATAGGATGATCAAGTAGATCGTTATTGTGCTAGATTGGTGGTAAAAGGATATACTCGGAAAGAAGGTATTGACTTCAACGAAATATTTTCACCTGTGGTTCGACTCACAATAATTCGAATAGTCCTGGCGATGTGTGCTACGTTCGACTTGCAGCTTGAGCAGTTAGATGTCAAAACTGCATTTCTTTATGGAATTCTTGAAGAAGAAATTTACATGCTCCAACCAGAAGGATTTGAAGAAAAAGGTAAATAAAGCTTGGTTTGCAGGTTGAACAAGTCTCTGTACGGTCTAAAGCAGGCGTCAAGATGTTGGTATAAGAGATTTGATTCCTTCATCATGAGCCTTGGATGCAGTAGATTCAATACAGACCCTTCTGCATATGTTAAGAGGTTTGAAGAAGAAGATTTCGTCTTCTTGTTGTTATATGTTGATGACATGTTGGTATCAAGCCCCAATAAAGATTGTATGAAGGAGTTGAAAGCATAATTGGCTAGGGAGTTTGAAATGAAGGACTTAGGACCGGCAAACAAGACTCTAGCGATGCAAATTCACCGAGATAAAAATAATATGAAGATTTGGCTTTCTCAGAAGACTTATCTAAAGAAGATCTTACGACGCTTCAACATTCAAGACTGTAAGCCAATTTATACCCCATTTTCAGTTAATTTCAAGTTATCCTCAAGTATGTGTCCTAGCAGTGAAGAAGAGATGACGGAGATGTCTCGAATACTATATGCATCACCGGTGGGAAGCCTAATGTTCGCCATGATATGTACAAAACTAGACATTGCACATGTAGTACGAGTGGTAAGTCGGTATATGGCGAATCCTGGTCAAGAGCATTTGAATGTTGTTAACAGGATTCTCATATATGTAAAAGGAACCTCAGATGTTGCATTATGTTATGGGGGATCAGACTTGACTGTTAGTGGATATGTTGATGCTGATTATGCAGGTGATTTTGATAAAAGAAAATCCACTACTGGATGTGTCACACTAGCAGAAGGAGCTGTGAGCTGGGTTTTAAAACTACAGTCAGTCGTTACTACATTAACGACAGAAGCAGAGTATTTGGCAGCTACACAAGCCAGCAAAGAAGCAGTGTGGTTGAAGATGGTGTTGGAAGAACTCGGGTACAAACAACAGAACATCACTCTATATTGTGACAACCAGATCACATCTTGCAAGGAATCCAGCATTTCATTCAAAGACAAAACATATCAGAGTTCAGTACCACTTCGTTCATGAGAAAGTAGAAGAAGGTACAGTGGATATGTAAAAGATTCATACCAGGGATAACCTGCCAGATTTTATGACAAAATCAATCAACGCTAACAGATTCATATGGTGTCGATCCTCTTGTGGTCTGACAAAGACGTAAACAACATCGAATGGCAAGGTAGAAAGAATGGTGTGAAGATGATTGTTTTTAATCAAATCTTCAAGTGGGAGAATTGTTGGTCCAAACCAATGGCCCAAACCATTGGCTACCAACCCCAAACCTTGGCTTCTCTAAACCATAGTTTCCAATTCTATGTGCACCCATCAATAATGGTGGTTTTAGTTGGTCTATAAATATGTGAGGTTCTCATTCCATCCTCACACAACCAAGTGAAGAAGAAATTGAGAGTAAGGAAATTAGAGAGAATAAAAAAGAAAAAGTAAAAAGTATAAGAAAATATTAAAAGAGTTAGTCTATTCTCCTAGTATAAGAGAGAGTACGGGTTTTCTTCTTATTATTAGAAAGAGTTTGTAACTCCTGCCCACTTAGTAAATTATTCTATTCTTGCCCGTGGTTTTTACCCTAATTATTTGGGGGTTTTCCATGTAATATCTTTGTGTCCTTTATTTTTTAGCATTATTATTATTTATTTTGTTACAGTATTACTATATTCGATCCTACATTCTACAACAAGCTGCATTTCTATTGGGCCGCCAAACCTTATCTCATAGAAGTTGTGAATTTTGTTTTCTCTGCTGCTGTAGCCCTTCAACATAACAAAATGATAGTGCCCTAAACAAAATTTTCCACTCCAATCATGCAAAATGTAAATGAGAGTCACTCCTGTAAACAAGCAATAACCACTTGCCGCCCAAGATATGACCTTCCATCTTGACAATGGACAATGCACTCTACCCTAATTCTTTAGGACACTTTTTGTTTGAATTAATCTAGAACAAAAGGTTTTACCTAAGATAAATTTTAAAAATTACCCAAATAAAAGGAATACTCAGTGAAACCAGCCAAAATTTTCTTTTTCACTTGACCAAATCCTTCTCATAAAAGAAAACACAAAAACTTAAACCTAACTTTTAGATAAAAGTTGTTTTCATTATTAAACAGAAAGCAACACGAAACAATAAACAAGTCTTGGGATTCAAGAATAAACAATAAAAAAGTTGTTTTCACAATCCTAACACCATCCAGAATCAAGAAGAATGCACCCCCTGCATTTCTTGATCCAAGTTCCAAAACAAACACATTCCAGACTATTTTCTAGTGTTTATTACTTAAAAACTAAGCAATTAATCAACAAATTAGGCATAAAATAACTCAAAAATTAAGAGAAACAGCTCCATATTTAATCATTTTAAGCTTTAAAAAAAGGGTTTTTTAAGGAAAAAAAAAAAAAACAAACCTGGTAGGGACGGAGAAGGGCGTCCAAGACCGGATGAAGAGCTTGCCAGACCTTCTCGTCGCAAAAATCACGTAATCCCTTCCTACTCCGCCTCTCCTCCTCGACCTCCTTCATACCAACCCTTCTCATCGCCATCGCCATCGCCTTCCTCCTCGCCACCTCCTCCTTAATCCCCCTTTCCTTCCACACAATCCTCACCGCCACGCCTCCCACCCTTTTACCCTTCTCCCTTACCTCCGGCCGCCGGAACGGAAGGACAATCAACAACAGGATGCTATTGAGGAGTAGCAGTAGGCTCCGCAGTGTCCGCATCGAGAACAGCGCCCTAACCCTTCCACTTGCTCCACTTGTCAGAACCGCCGATGGCATTGAGATCGGAGCTCTGATCCCCATCAATGCCTCCATTAATCCCAACGATCTTCCACTGAATTGCTTCTATTTTGAGAAATTTTTCAATGAGAGCTCGAAACTTCAGCAATGGCGGTGACTGAGATGAGAGATCTATATATAACTAGCTTCCCGCCATTTGAACGATCTTGAGATCTTGATCTCGAGGAACAGTTGACGGTTGACATTGATTGTAGTAAAATTGGATGAAAAAAGAAAGTAATGGTGGACACGTGGAGGCTCCGCTGTGGAAAATAGACGTTGCTAATCAGTGAGATTGTGACGCGTGTCCTCCACCCGTTTATAATTCATAAAAGGATTATACATAATGGTTAATAATATAGTCCAAAGCTTTTCATGTTATCATTAAACAATTGGAGAGATGAAATGTCAAAATTGGGCTGGTAATATACTAAAATTTTCATTTCCGTTCTTCACTCACACAAATATTTTAAATAAAATAGTTAAAGTGAATTTTTTTTTATTAGAGGATCAAAATATATACATGCCAAAGCCACCAGGTTTTTATTATAATTTAAATTCCATATAGTGGCATTAACTCTGAGAAAATTTAGACTTCTATACGCGAACAATAAGGCAACCGAAGATTTTTTATTAAAAAATATATATATTCAAATAGAAAATTAGGGATATGTTCAAATTTATACATGTAATTTTTTATCAACATTTTTAGCTCATTAGGGAAAAATGTTATTTATTTTTTAAAAAAAATCTTAATTGATAAATTGTTAATATTGAGAGTGACAAAAAGGGTAAAAACTTAAAACTTTTCAAAAGTTTTAAATGATTATCTATTTATTTAAATTCCAATTATTAGTGACCAATATACCAACTTAACATTGAAAAAATCTCAACTAATGACTATTTGTTTATTTTCCAAACAACTGTATTTCCAAGAGAGGGCTCATTGAATTTATTTGAAAAGTTGCTATTATAGATATTTTCAATCATTAGAAATTAACACCATAGGAAATATATAAATTTTAACAGTATATAAATTGTGTAAACTTATGCAGAAAAATTTGCAATATTTATCATTTTAAAACACACCGTTAGAAAAAAAAAAATGTGAAATAGTTACTGTTAAAAATTATGCAATATAATTCACTAACACCGATTCTTTTGAGACTATTTATTACTATTTATTTAATCTTCGATAACTCAATATAAAGTGTCAACTAGGCCATGTGGCATGATATGGGCCTGACTAAACATGTGGAAAAGCCTACAGTGTCCTGCCCGTGTTGGGCACAGCATAGAACCTGGGCCGTTTTGGGTGGGCAGGTACGGTATAGCCCATAATCTGGCCCGCCAGGTTTTAACAGTCAACTATCCTTCTTTTTCTCTCTCTCTCTCTCTCTCTCTCTCTCTCTCTCTCTCACTGTCTTATTTAAATTTATTAATGTATCATTTTAGATTTTTTTAATTAAATAAGGGGAAAATAAATTTATTTTTTAAAATTATATATCACTATGTGAATTGGTCTAAAAAGATGAAATTAATTTTATTGAATAGTTTTTACACTATGTAAAAGAATTGGTCACATATTCATAGTATTAAATCTTAAAATTAGATGGCTAAACATTTTCTTTTTCTACCGACTTCTGAAGATGTCTACATAAATGATAAGTATAAGAGAGAGTGGGTTGGGGGAGGGGTGTTATTTTTTTATTTATTTTTTTTTCTTTGGGAAGAGATGAGAGAGGAAAAAAATGGGGAGAGAGAAACACGGTCTCATAAAAAGAAAAAGTATGACACAGTGGGTTGTGATTAGAGACGTGTCTATGAGTTGGGCTGGGCCGGATTTGGGAGTATTTAATTACTAAAATTCAAACTAACATAAACTCGATCCGACCCAATAATACAAGCTTTAATTTTTTTGTCAAAATCCGCTCGAATTTAATGATTTTTAACCAAGGCCAGCTCAAACCCGTCCAAATAGATTTTTTATTAAATAATAAATAAGTTATAAAAAATTAACTATAATATTAATCTGTGAACATGACCAAATATTAAAATTAAAATACAAAAAACACATATTTATTTAATCACATAAACTAAAATTCAAAACAATATAATCAATGGCAAAACAATAAATATATATTATATAAGTATATTCAAAACTAATTTATAAATAATCATTGACAATTCAAACTTTTTATATATAAGTATATATTAAATTAATTAATAAATATTTTTTATAACTCAAGCTGAATCAGATCAGGTCGAACTTTTAATAATAAAATCAAACCTGATCTGTTTTTAAATTTGACTCTTTTTATTATTCAAAGTCCAATCATCATGGTTTTTTATATATTTGTTTAAGTTCTCTCAATGTTTTTGGCCGGCCTAATTGGGATGGGGTGTTAGTTTTTTTTTCACAAGGATGAGATGAGTTAGAATAAAAAATGGAGATATATATATATATATATATAGAGAGAGAGAGAGAGAGAGAGAGAGAGAGAGAGAGGTAGAAATGCGGTGAGAGAAAAGGTTGGGGAGACAAGAGAGGGCCTTAGATGAGGTTGTTACATACGGATGTTGACATCTGTAAATACCATGTTGTCCATGCCTCAAATTAAATAGGTTCACACATAATAGTCAATATTTATAACACCTAATCATTAGATAGCCTAATAATATGACACCAAAGTATAAAAGAGAGATTATGGGTTTAAATCCATCTCGGAATAGTACTGTTCATCATACTGTTTATATATTGTTCGTCCGAGATTATTATATTATTCTCATACTGTACATACATTGTACATCCAGGTTCCAGTACTATTCCGTACTGTTTATATTCATATAAAAAATGCGCTTGTCGTCTATTATTCAAAAAAAAAAATATTTATAACATATTTTATATTTAAAAATTGCATTCAATATATAAAATGAGAATTGCTATGATTTAAACTAAT
Source organism: Dioscorea cayenensis subsp. rotundata (assembly GCF_009730915.1). Taxonomy (NCBI): domain Eukaryota; kingdom Viridiplantae; phylum Streptophyta; class Magnoliopsida; order Dioscoreales; family Dioscoreaceae; genus Dioscorea; species Dioscorea cayenensis. The sequence continues at coordinate 18,983,814 of NC_052488.1, forward strand.
TTTATTGAATATTTTTTTTATAAAAATATATGAAAATATCTCTATGTGTATCCAAAACCTTGAGATGTTTTATCATCATTAAAATTAATTACTATTTAACATTACTAAAAATGATATTAGTTTTTAGTTCTAGTCTTTTAGTTGCACGATTGTTCTAAACTATATTTTTTAAAAATGTTTTTAAATTTTACTTATTTATTGATTTTTATTTTTTTATTTTTAAATAAAAATTTAAGTGAAACACTCACGTGTTATGCAAGCCCGAGGTGAGTGGGCCATGATGGGCTGATTCTAAAATGGGCTATGGCAGGCCCGGCCCGCCTAGGCCACTGCTGTGCTGTCCCTATTTGACAGCCATTCATGATTCACGCGATAATTTTAAAATAATAATAAATCCATTTAGTTTAAATTATTTGTTTTATAATAAATTAATAAATATTTAATGCTTATATACTAAAAATAATAATAGTAATAAATAAATAAATATAAAAACTAGTGTTAAACAAACTTCAGGTGCAAAACATGTGCACGCAACACAAGCTACAAGATTCCCATTCGTTGGGCAATCAACATGCTAAGACATAGTACAACTAACTTCATTTTAATATAATTTAATAGCCTGATGTTTATTTTAATAATAATAATAATAATAATAATAATAATAATAATAATAATAAAGGCTCATGCTTCTTGTAAGGCAGCAACGATGTTTTTTTAAAACAAGATTGTGATTAATAAGAAAAATGAGAAACACTTAAGACAGAACTTGAACACAAAATACAAGCTTAGATTGTTCCTCAGTGCAATATACAGGAAGTTCTAAATATGGCATTTTAATGCATACAACAACACTGCCAAATAAAAAAAAACTTATTTAAAGTATTTTATAATTCATTAGATTGGTGTCTTAATTTGATTAGATATTGACCTTATCCTCTGTTATTATTATTTATAAATATTTATAGACAAATTATAGGAAAAAATCCTTAATTTTTAAATGCATGAGATTTATTTATTTATTTTTAAAAAAAAACTAAGGAGAAATTATGTGAAGTAGTCATGAAGTTTGTGAGTTTGTTAACTAAAAAGTTTTTCATATAATTCAAATAAACACTTGATTATATTATTTAATTTAATCCAAATATTTCTTTAGATTTTTTTTTTTAAATAGCTTTTGGTCTGGGTGAATATTCATATCATCCATGCTGTTGTAGTAGTCCTAGTCAAGACGGGCAACTTTTAAAAACAAAACCTATCACATGATCATTAAAAATTTAGAGTTTGGATTTAAAGTTAAGAGTTAAAAATTTAATAGTTACCACTTCCCACATCCACATTAAGCCAAATTACCATTTAACAATAAAAAATCTAACCCAAAATTTGAGTTCCCCCAAACAATAAACTAAATCCAAAGAGATTTTTTGTGAAAAAGGTACTAAAATTAATTTTTATTTTTGGGTAGTTCCCTTGGAAATTTACAACCAGACAAATCATGTCTGTGTCTTTTTTTTCCTTTATCTACACTAGTTTGATACAACATATTCAACATCTGAAAAATCCCAACCCATCACCAGCTAGAAGTAAAATCATCATCATCTTCAGAATCATCAAAATACTCTTGTGCGGTTCTGCAACCTTCATATTTGAAGGTTTTGATATAAGAAGTTCTTCTCAAAATCTCATCATCAACTTCAAGAGCAAAACACCCCTTGACCTCCAACCTCTCCAAGTACCTACACCCATTCACAATCACCATCAACGACTCTTTCTCCATGTATGACTTGCTCAAATTCAAGTACTTCAATTTGGGAATAAGATTAACCATTGCCAATGCATCTTCATGCTTCACATACCCTGTCATGCTTAACCCCACTAGATTTCTGCACTTCAGATTGATCTCCTTCACTACTTCCAAAAAACATCTTGGCTTGCACTGCATTTCCAAATATTCAAGCTCTTTAAACCCTGCTACAAACTCAGGTATCATCATCTCATCCTGTGAAAGCAGACGAGGTAAAACAATGATCTTCAATCTTGAACACCTGCCAAATATATATGTATTCATAAATTAAGTAACTCCAAATTAATATTAATATATATACATCATGAGAAGTTAATCAGAAGAGCTTCAAATAAACTTATAAATATTACTCATTGGAGAAGCTGGTAAGCTGAGCTAGAGGTGCATCAAGCCATGGAGGGAAGAAGAGCTCGACAGCGAAGCCGGCACTCCGGTGAAGAACTAGTTTCATGAAGTTGAAGACTGAGAAGGATTTGAGGGAGTAGAGAGATGTGAATCTGTAAGCAAAGTGGCTCAATGGCATGAAGTCTAGTGTGCTGAAGTTGAGGACTTGCCAGCAGTGAGGATCAAGAGAAGCTTTGTGCCATGATTTGCAGACAAAAGGAACACTAAGAACCATGTCATCAAGGCCTAACCTTCTGAAGATGCTCACCAAGCAGTCCATTTCCATGTCTTCCCATCTCCTTTCCATCTCCATTCTTGCATTGACTATATGCAAGCTACTTGTAGTGCTTTCATTATATGGATGGATGGATGGATGGATGTATTTATTTGGGAATTTTTTATTTTTTATTTTTTATTTTTATTTTTTTTATTTTTATTTTTTTGCGGAAGAGGAGCGGGGCGAACCCACTAGAGACCCCAGGGACGTGCACAAACCTCGATGGAACAAGTGGGGACGAGGCCGCGCTCACATAAGCGCTGGAACCACTCGTACACAATCACTATTCACAACTCTCAGAAAATGTGCCCTCAGCCAAGAATTGAACTCTCACCACTCGATGAGAGCTCTATTGATGACCCATGTACCAATAGACCCGCGAGTCGTTGGCATTATTTGGGATATTTTTGTGAGAGTTGAAATTTGGTGAAGGTTGCAACCATAATTATTATATTTTTTTTATAAAAATGGATAAATCGTAGTTTATTTGCAACCAACATATTAGACCAAGCAAGATAATAATAATAATAGTAATATTATTATTATTATTAATAGTTTAGTTTAGAGTGAGTAGAAGGAATATGATATCAGTGAACATTTGCCTGAAAATGACCCAATATGGAGGGCCCAAAAACTTGGAAAAAAAATTATTAAAAATATTTGACTCTAATATTATCACCGTGCAAAGTCTGGCTTGAAAGATAATCAAAAGAAATAACAAATAAAAATAAAATAAAATAACACAAATTTATTGAAAAATTCAAATTGGGAGAACTACGTGTCAAGAATGGCAAGATAATTCTACCATATTAAAAACTAACTACAATAATTCATCAAAATTGCTTTATTATAATAAAACTCTGAAATATAATTGAATAGACCTCATATTAATAATAATTTGAAATCTCAGCTCGGGATTGTTATTTTTGTTTGTGTCTTTTTTTTTCTTCATGTTTTATCTTTGGTGACCCGACTTATTGTTCTGTTATTTTCTCTTGACTTTTTTTTTTATTTTTATAATCTATTTTGTTTTGCAATGTATTCATGGTTTATTTATTTTTAAAAAATAATTATTATAATAATTTGAAATGACTTGGATGTATTTTGGGTTATGCTCTAATTTTACTGTTTGTTCAAGCGAGTCTAACCACCTAAATTTTTTATACAAGTGCATACTTCAACAACATAAAATAATATTTGTATGCAGTTGATAGATAGCTTTAAAGTCTCAAACCAACCTATTGGATACAGATTGATGTTACCAAGCTTTTGGGTGAGAGCACAACGCTTTGAACGCACTCAAGACTTCTTCCAATGTTGATTGAGCTTATGTCCTGTTTTTTTCCAAGTCTATTCTGTACTTTTAGCTAATTAATTAGGATTTACAAACTGGTTGGTCAAATATCAAAGTGTCAATCAAGCCGTGCTAGTTCAACTTAGGCCGGCACTACATGATGAGTCTTGGCTGGCACAGGCATTGTGTTACAGCGCTGCTCTCGTGCTGGGTTGTCGGTTTGCGGCCACCTGGGCTGCAAGGCCCGCATGGTCCGCATGGTCCGCATGGTTCTGACCTGCTAGATTTTTACAACTAACAAACCACTTTCTCTTTCGCAATCTTATATATTACTATATTTTATTTATTTATGAGTGAAAAGAATTAATTGAAAAATAATAAATTTGGTAATGCAGTGACATCTCATTCATGCCCTTAATTTTGGTACTGTGTAATACTATTGTATAATAAAATAAAAGTATTATAATAGTTTGTTTATTCACTATTTACTACATCTCATTGGGATGAGTAGTATTATTCACCTTTCTATAATTGCATAACATGAGATTTACTATTTTGAGGTTATAACTCATGATATATCATTTTAGGCTCATTTGACAGGTTTTCATTGTCTAAGAGTGGTCTTCATGAAAATGGGCTTTAGAAAAAATTATGATAAAATTTTTTAAATTATTTTTATTAAATAATAAATATCATAGCAAAAATAAAAAATATAAATCATTATTAATAATTGTAATAAATAAAAATATTGATCTGAAAAAAATTTAGAGATTTAGAGTTTTTTATTATTTTCTTCAATTACCCATAAAAAATTCATTGATAGAATAATATTATGTAGATAGGAAATAACAATTTTAAATATAAATATTTTTTTAAAAAAATATGAATTGTGGTACCAAATTTATTTTATAGTGATATTATTACAAATTAATATTTTATAGTTATAAAAGCATTTAAAATTTTCAAGATTATAATTATGTGGATACGATAAAAATAAATAAAAATTTAAAATATAATTTTTTAAAAATTAAATTGAATTGTGGAGCCCTAGAAAATTATGGGACCAAATTTATTGCGTATTGACATTATTATAAATTAAGTTTTATAATTTTAAAAAAATATTTAAAATTTTTAATATTATAATTTTATGATAGGATAATTGTAAATAAAACTTTTAAATATAATTTTTTTAAAGATGATGTGTAGGATTAGAAAATTGTGGAGCCCTATTATAATACCAAATTTATTGAATAAATTTTAAAGTTTAAAAAATAGTTAATTTTTTTAACAATATAATTATGTGGATAAGATTTTAACTATAATTTTAAAAAATAAAAATAATAATTATGGGTTCCTAAAAAAAATTATGGGGTCATAAGCATAGGCTTTGGTACGAACGATGTTATTTTACATAATAGATTCCCTAAAACGTGGTCGTCCATGTCATTCTTTTTTAATATAAATTCAAATTTAAACATTAAAAATCCTTAAATTCTTAAAAATTTTTAAAAAATTATAAATCCATATCTAAAATGTTAAACCTAAATACTACAAAATGATCTTATACACTAAAATCTTTAATCGTAAAAATTAAAAATTAAGGGGAATTCATTGCGGAGGAAGGGAAAGTGATCTAAAATGAGGAATTAAGAAAAGTGCTACTTCTCTAAAGTTGAAGGAAATGATAACACTTCTGCTAATTTTGACATTCATTTTTCAAAAAGTAATAATAGAGCCTAAAAATTATGTTGTTGAGTATAATTCTATAAGTTTTAAAAAAAAATTATTTTAGAAGCGGAGAGAAATGAGTAAAGTGAGTTTTTATAAAATGCCCTGATTTCCTATTTTATTAAAAATTTATTAAAATAGGTTTAATTTATTTAAAACCTATTTAAGTGGAGGAGTAGAAATCTCAACATTAGGAAAAAAAACATCAAAAGAAACCTGATCATTTACTATTTAATTATAGAACACACACACACACACATATATATATATATATATATATTTAAAAAAAAGTAAAAAACATGCGCACCGACACGCAAGCCATATGATTGCGACTTGATAAGAGTTGAGCAATCTTGGACAAAATTAATTGGGCAACACTATGCTAAGATATAATTAACGTCATTTTAACATAATTTAATTGCCTGATGCTTGCAGGAATCTAACTTTCTAGAACAATTTTTTTTTCCAACTAAGATTACGATTTGCAAGAAAAATGGGAAATTATTTTGTTTCTCTCTTGTTTGATAGTCCGAAATCATATTATTGCATATGATAATTAGTAAAATTAATTAAAAACTTATTTAAAGTGTTATATAATTCATTAATTACTTTATAAGAAAAGTACTTAAAAATTATAGTTGGACAGTCACAACCTTTTATAGTGGAATCCAAACTATTGATCTAATAGAAAATGTAGTTTTTTTATCTCATTTATTTATTCACCTCAATTTTATAAATTTTATTTTTTTAGAAATACCAATGACACGGGTGATTTTCTCGTGTTTTATTATTGGACTATGTCAATATTGACAATTAGTGATTTATAATTTTTTTATCCCCTGTTTCTACAGTATTTTTTAATTATTTTAATTCAATCTTATTTATTAATAAATTTATGATTTATCTATATTTATAAAAAAAAATCACCTTGATATATGAATTTAAACATTGTAATTATGCGTTTGAATCTTTGATTGGTTTGAAAGAGAATCAATGAGCAAAATAAAATAATTTTGGTTTTTGCATTCAGTGAACAGCATTAATCTCTCAAATAAACTTTTGGATTTATATTGATATTGATGGCAATATGCTTTTCCGTATATAGCATGCTTTGAAATACACGCCAGTCTTCTTCCAATTTTGATTGAGCTCATGTCCTTATTGTAGATATTAGGAAAATGATTTTGAGAAAATAATTGGGAACTAACACAGAAGTACCAGTAAGTCCATCATAACGTATCACTGGACTATTCAGACCTTTGAAACACTTTTAAACCCCTTCTAGAATTTCATATCCCCGTTTGAGTCCCTGATATTTTCATAAAAACACAGGACAAATTTTTTTATTGTCGAACAACAAAGTTAGTTTCTTCTCTTTCAGTAGAAATTCTTAGTAGTAGTAGAAATAATCTTTAGACTTATTTTTCTGTCTTGATGGTAGCTTAAACCCCTTCCCGAAAGGGAAAGGGAGGATCTGTCAGAATAATCCTTGTAAGGTTTGCGCCAGATATGGGTTTCCTCTAACTATTCAGACAGTATGGTGAAGATACATACTCCGTCGCAGTGAAGAGCAAATATGCCCAGTATCCTGTTATGCTCATTATAAGGTATGTAATCATTATTATATATCCTTTTGGCTAAAGGACCGGCGAAAAAGTACCCGTTGAAGGCAAGGAAGCCGTGTGAAGGGGAAAAGTAGCGTAGGTATGATGCCAAAGAGATATTATAATATTGATTATCATATTTCTTAAGAAAAACAGGAGAAAGGCTGATGCTTGGTAACATGAGGTGTATTTATCAGAGGACAGAATGATTGATGAAACGATATGGAAAGATAAGGATTATTTTGATAAGAATCCTTCTGAGTACTGAGTACGAAAATAATATGATAATCTCAAAATCGGTAAGAGTTTACTTTTATATTGATGGTTACAATAGTTCTTTGTAAATTTGTTTTCTTCAGCTCCAGCCTTTCGGTACAGCTTTCTGTATATTTAATAGCATAGCTAGGATATTTAGCTTTGTTATTATATGCTCTCTTGGAGTTACTCTATCGAGAGCAACCCATGGAACTAGTAGACATACTAGATTTAAATATTGCAAACTTACATTTAGCTTCTACTATATCTTACATAGTAAGCTATATAGCTATTATTTTATGTTCCCTTGGGTTTCGCTACGGCTATAATCCATGGAACTAGTAATATTAGTAGTTTTTCTCTCTTTACTTTTTACCTTAAGATTGTTTACTATTTTTGTATTAATTTTAAAACTAGTATTATGGTCTTAGTCGAATTATATAATTACATTAGAGATATTTATCTTATTAAGTATGCCCAATATATTCTAGAAACTGATTTTTATTCTAGTATAAACTTAAGATGTCAATTAGATTTATTATATCAAATCCTTAAATTAGTAGCAGTTACTTGGTTGACCTAATTATGATTTGGAGGTCTGAGACTACACTGTTTCATTCAGAACTGTTGACTGATGAGTTAATCAGGATATAAAATTGGTTAGAGGCTAATGAATGATTTTAGGATAAGACTATCATTCAGCCAGCACTGGAAAGTGCGCAACAAAGTGGAGAGCCTGTGGTGTTTGAAGGCAGAATC